>NW_007579799.1:0-24445 GCF_000690725.1 Stegastes partitus
TGATCTGACATGAGACAACTAAGAAAAACCCAAAATTAAAAATAAAACATATGCACATAAGGTTGTGTACACATTGGATTTGACACACTTGTGTTGAAACACCCTGAAGAGGCATCATTAGTTGGGTTTACTCAACAGGTCCAGGGGGATTAACTAACATTTTTACATCTATATAACTTTTCTATCAATTTAAAGCAGGAATTGTGTCGGATAGTTAACGCTAACCAGCTAACTAAGCAAGTCTCTGGGACAATTGACAATAGCTACTTAGCATTAGGGGATGAATTAAGGGGGTTCAGTCAATCACTTCTTCAAAACAATGGATTAAAGGTAGAATTTCCTTTCTAACCACCACCACCACCAAACTAAATAGCAGACTAATTTTAATGTCTTTTACTTTAAAAACTTAGCAGTTATCGTAGTGAGCCGTGTTGCTGGTGGTCGCCGCTCTGGAAATATGTCAAAGCTAACTTAGCTAACTTAGCTGGATGTCAGCTAACGTCGAAGCGTCTCAACTGCTAACGTTTACTTCTGCTGCGAGCTCACCCTCTTTTCTTTGCATTGACGGTCACCCGTTCCAGTTATGTCTTTCTGGTTACCATCCGGCGTTTCGTATCGACGCTGTCCGGCCTAAAAAAAATAAAAATGTAAATAGTCCCGAAATGTTGCCTGTGAGCCAAGCGGGTCAGCCAGCTAACGTTAGCCGGACCGGAGCAGACCGTGGAGCAGACTGTCTCCTCCGACACAACACTGGCTGGCACGGCGGGCTGCCTTAAAGGGGAGTGGTCGCATATTTTTGTTGTGTCGACATTAAAAGCCGCAGAGAAATGGCAAGCTGCCAAATCCACACATGCAATCTTGTTGTCTCACACATGCAGCTCCAGCGTTGCACATTGTACAATATCAAAATCATGTTAAATGCATTTTTTTTCTCCCTGCATTTAAAACTATGAGATGGCTTTTTGTGCTGCAAAGCTTCAAACTCCTCACTTGCAGATTGTGGCAAACAGCTGAAACATCTCTTGCATTTATTTTTTGTAGTATTAGCATTTTTAGATTCCGAGGTCATCATCTGTAAAAGCTGGAACTTTTGGGTGCTTGGAAGTTTCTGTCTTCTCCATTTCTGCTGGCATCAGTCGACTTGGAATTATTTCCTCCATGACAGCCAAACATGTTACAGGAACTCTCAGAAACTTGTGAAACAAAAACTAGGCTTTGAAAACACTTAGTGCTAAGTGACTCTGAAAGACTCACTATGAATGAACTGAAAACACTTGCTGGCTAATAATCATTAAATGTCTCGTCTCCAAATATAAAAAAAGACTTTGAGTTGTAATGGTTGTGGCAACGTTCCGCTTATGTATTTCCCTGTGACGGTGTGCAAACAGTGCATTCACCTTAACTGTGGCGTCTAACTTGAGCTACAGCTGCTTCCAGTATTTCATGCAGTGTCAGGAATGTTGAAATACTTTGCATAGGAAGTGCAAAATAGCATAAAGTGAAAATACTTGTACCTCAAAAGTGTACTTATTATTATTTGAGAAAATGCAAGTTATTCGGTACTGATCAATACATTTTGCATGTGCAGCACAAACACTATCACAGGAAAACCAAACATTTAGTGTCTAAAAAAGGCCACAATTGCATTAATGTTAAGAAAACACCCTTGGAAATGCTTTTACATAAGCTCAAGTACTCAGATTAGTTTGTATTTAACACATGCTTATACTCTTGCTTTTTTGATCTAAAAATGTCCTCTTCTTTAGAGGAACACGAATATGAGCATCGCAAAAATCACACTGTTAGACGTAAGAAAAATGTCATCAAAACATGTCAGGTGCAAAGGAGTAAACAGATTTTAATAAACACTAAAATATACAGCGGACACTTTCACAGGGCAGATTTGCCTCATAGATTCAAACATATTTTTCAAGGTTAAAGTCTCAAGAAAAACAGGTTTATTTTTCAGTGGATCTTCTAAAATTGTTCTTGTTTTACTGGATTTGGGCTGCTGACAATAGGATCTCTGCTAACAACCACCCACCAACACCCACTAACTGGTTCATACAGGATTTCATTTTCTGTACAATATTACAGAAAGACCCATATCATTATGTTCCTTTCTGCACCACTTATATAATTGCGTGTCAGTCACTCATGTCATCTTCTCCTCATTCGCTGTCATTGCTGTCACTGTCTGAATACGCCCCCAGCAGGCTGAGAGATGACGAGCCGTTCTGTGTGGCGACGGGTTTAGACGCATTAGTGGAGTTGGCCGTCGGTGCCTTTGAATCTGTAAAGCAAGATAAACAATGAGTTCTGAATCAAAAGCAAACTTTTGATTAAAGAACAAGCAGGACTATTAAATATCAAACACAAATAAAGGATATAATACCTCAGACTTCAAAAATCACTAATAAACTGTAAGAGATGTGTTACCTGACTGAGAGGTGGGAGCAGCAGTCGTCACCACTGGACTGGGTTTGCTGACCGTCACTGCAGTTTTCTTTCGTACGACCAGGGAGCCGAGCGCTCCTTTACTGCCCAGCGTCCCGACACTCCTCTCCCAGCTCTCCGTCTTGGCTCTCTTCACTCCTGCAGCTGAGGCTCCCTGTAGAAAAACAGCATGAGACAATCTACTATTTCCTGCTCACAACATGGCTTCTGTTTAGTTTTTTAGTATCTGCCAGAGTACAGGGAAGCTTTTAGAAACCTGTTCAGTGTTTTTCAGCAATCACCACTCATTGTATTTATGTTGTTAGTGGTGAACTCTGCCACTCTCACATGAAACTTAGATTTCCTTGGATTTATAGAGGGGATAAATGCATTATGACAAACAAAACAAAACAAATAAAACATTGTTACACATGGAAAACATGTTGGCTATAGGATCTTCAACATGTCATCGGAGTTTCCCTCATCTCTGTCCAAGAACTTTTCCAGAGCCGCTGCAGGAGCAGGACACTGAACATTGTCACAGACTCCTCACACCCGCTCCATAAACTGTTTGAACTGCTGCCATCAGACAAACATTTTCGGAGCATTAAAGGAAGAACCTCCAGAATGAGCAACAGCTTCATTCCAGAAGCTGTCAGATGCTGAACTGCTGATCCAGATATGCAAACACTTGTTTATTTAAATTGCTTTAAGTTATTGGTTCCTGTAGAAACACTCTCTCTCATCTTGCCTGTACCACTGTGTATGTACAGCAAAATGACAATAAACTTGACTTGATTTGATTTGATAATTTGATGTCCGAATAGAAATTAAAACTGGATTCAGTTTAGAAGACATAATCTGCTCTTGGCAGTATATTTGGGCTGCTGTTCTTCATTTGAAACTCTGTAATAAGAGACAACAATGAGTTTCTTTTGGGAGAAACTTGGCACCGGATTTGAAAGTCAGTGTCATTAAAACTGTCAGTGTGTTTGTGACAAGGACAGTTCTGTATTTAAGGGGATAAAAGTGGTGAATGTGGTCGACCACAGTTGCCAAAACCTCTAACAACCCTAGCTATAATGTATAATAATGTGTTTTTCTGATCCCACCCCACATTCAAAGGGTTACCTGGCCACAAAAATACCAAAATGAGCTTGGCCTTAGCACACTGGACAGGCTACACCTGGCTGTCAGGTTGGCAGATACGTGAAAACAGAGTCCTGCATACTTATCACAAAGTTTAGGGCTAATGCCAAAAGATATTTGCCAAAAAAAAAACTACAAAACAATACATAGTCCTTTTTTTAAGTCTGTGTAGTTTTGAAAGCGGATGATTTTTAAATATTGCAGGGATTACAGGAACAAAAAGGCACAGCCACAGTTAGAAGAAGAGTTGGAAGTGACAGGACTGAAATCTTAAGGATTATGATCAAAGAACCTTGACAAATATTAGACATTTGAACCCAATCACTCCTGAATGTGAGTGGTTATACACACCTGTGCCTCAGGTGGTTTGTCAGTAGTGAGGATGTCTGTTGGTTTGTCTGAGCTGGACGTCATTGATTGTGCGCTGCTGCTCTCCTCTTCGCTTTCTGAATCAGAGTCGGAGTCTCTGAGTCTTTTCACAAGGGCTCGGTCCAACATCTCTCTGTGAAACAAGCCACACTAATTTATTGACTATTCCTCAGAATTTACACAGATTATTAGAACATGTAAAAAACAACATTTGAGCACACAGGCAAAAGTCACAGTTAACATTTATTTATGCAATAATCTATCTAAGCACTAACTTAATTGTGCAGCAGACGTGACATAATACAGTTTAACCATTGTGTCATTTTTTTTTTTTTTGCAAAACGTTCACACTTACTTTGTTTCACGTTCATCTTCTTCTTTCTCTCTTTCCTTCTCTCTTTTCTCAAGCTCTCTGTACTGGCTGATCATTCCCTCGTAGTCCACCTGAGCCTGCCTCTGGTTCAGCTCCTTCAGCTCCTGGAGGTTCTCCAGAACCTCCATCTCCATCTTGGAATCCTTTGTGCGGTTCTCCAACACCTGGTTGAGGTTTAGACAACCATTAATGCTTCATTCCTAGTGAGAATTTAACTAAAAAAGAAACCAGTAAATTACTTAAACACTGACCTTCATGGGGTTGTTGAGTTCCTCTTCTTCCCTCTCCTCTTGGATTCTCTTCTCCTCTTCCTCAATAAGTTTCTCTGCCTGGAAGTTTCGCGTTGCACCATGCTCCATTGCATAGTCTGTGTTCTCTGGGTCAGTCTATAAAATCAACAACAGATAATAAAGTGTGAGAAATTTTTCTATAACACTAGAGATGTCTCCGCCAGAAAACCACACAAACACAGTAACAGCATCACACAATTCTGTGATAGTCAAAGCATTCACACTCACCTTAAATGTAATCTCAGCAAGACACCGAGTACATTTGATGTAGAAACGGAAGATTGGCAGTCCCATGTACAACTCATTCTGAACAGTCTCTTTACGTGCATTGAACTTCTTTCCCTTGTAGATGTACTCGCCACATGTTTTACACCTGCAAATGAACAGAGAAGCAATGATGACGACACCAAAGCTACAGAACTCATTTACAGAGGCAGAAAATTATCTGTCACCAAGAACCAGCCCCAGTTCTATTATACAAATAAGCAAAATGTAAGAAACTAAATTTTCCTTCACATGAAACAAACCAAACAAGACCTGGATATATTAATTCAAACACCCAATACTATCTGAAAAAGCAGCAATGAGACCAGACAGATTAATCTTTCAACATCTTGGGACCGTTTCAGAAATCAATCTTCTCATTTTAACACATTATCTCTTTGGCTAAATCAAACTCAACCTGAAATTAGTCACGATCGCCATTTAAAAAGAGAGTTTCACCTGAGCCTTGCTTTCACAGACAACGCAAAAAATACAAAGACAGCATTATGAGTTTAGAGAGGATGACTTTGTATGAAGCATCTCATCCATGCATACCTCGTAACATTTCCATATCACTTTCATCTAAGCTCATCTAATCTGCAGCACCACATTAACAAATATGACAAGTATGTAAAGGCAATGGTATTTTGAGTTGTGTGTAGTGATTTAGGGAATACGTTTGCCACATTTCAGCACCAATATTCATCCAAAAACATCACTGAAAGCAAAAGTCCGTGTGCCGAATCACAACCCGCCTTCCTCACTCACTTTGCTTGACAACTTCAAATCTATTAGGCCACAAAATGAAATAGCCGCAAGAAAATTTCACTGGGACAAAAGTGGAAACTAACAGATTTTTAAGCCTCACAAATAGTGATGTCATGTTTGATATTATGCACTATACATCACTTGATGTATGTGTATCATGTCTCGCGTGATTGACAACTATCGCGTTCTTACCGCGGCTCTCTCCGGCAATTCGGCCGTGAGGAACATTAACGGAGTGAATGAATGAGCATATGGATGACTAGAATGCCGTCACTTTAACGGATGAATATATGAAGCAAGCAATGTTCCACGTCCCATCTCTGAAAATGGCTACTGTCAGACACTGGTGAGACAAACATACCTCATATTGAATGGAGCCATCAATCTGACCACATACTGACGATCTTTGGGGAGTTTAAGCTTGGGGATTTTGGACGGATCGAAATCCGGAGGGTAGTATTTCTGTGGAGAGTAAAGCACGTGAAGTCGGCAACTGTAAGCAAAGCTAGCAGTAACGTAGAAGCACGTAAACAATACAGTTTGTAAGATTTGAAGCTAACATAAGTATTTTCTGTAAGTCCAGTATGATTGATAATATCAAAGCTATTAGCTAAGCAACATTACAAACTGTTAGAAACACCTCAGTTAGCTACAATGCTAACGTTAGCTTACTTAGTTACTTCAGCGCATACGCTGTGGGTAACTATTTTAAATTAAACCAACATTAAATTGGTCGTTCGTAGACTTACATTCAAGACTTTTCTTTCAGACATTGTTGCTTTGGCTAGAAAGGCGCCGCAGAGAAAGAAACGTTGGAAGAAACCGACTAAGCTAATCCAAAACACTGCTGCTAGTACGTTGCAGTGTAAACTTCCGGGTGCAACACTTATTAGTTTCCGTCTGTCAAACCGTGCTGCTGCCCCCGAGCGGAAAACGTTAGTTCCTACAACAACATTTTCTGTGAAGGCGTATAAGATGAAGGAGAAGAGCAAACGCTCAGCCAGAGGGAAATATAGGCTATAAAAACACAACTAAGTGTTGGTAAAAGTGAAGATTAATGAAATGAAGAACTTCTTAAACAAATACATTATCATCTATTTATCAACGTTTAGGCCATTTGAACTATCTGTTTGCCTTCATGTAATATGCATATGGAAATATGTAATCAATCAGTAAAAACAAAAAAACACAAGGTTAAAAAACATTGTTTGTGTGTGTGTGTGTGTGTGTTTTTAAAATACATCTTGACTGAACTATTATTTTAGGTTATAGTGCCTGCTTAGGATCTTATTGTCTAATTTGACGTTTGTTTTCTTTTAAAATACTTTGCAGCTTTGTTTTTTTTAAATGTGCTAGATGAAAAAAAAGTTATCATTATCCTTATTAGACAAAATATGATGAACAGAAATTGTATGAGATTCAGGCAATTATGATACATCGATGGGCCTCTGACACACAATGGACAGAGCAAAGAATTTTCTTAAAGTAAATGTATTCTGTGACATTTCTGTTGCTCTCAAGACCAGCTCTGTTTGTTTGTAATTCCCGTGTAGTGTAATAAACTGACAAGTGGACTGCAGATCACTGCCTCTGCTCATTTTCCTCTTCTCAAGTGTATTAGAAACATTTTGAATTATTCAGTGAATGTGGTGGTCATAAAAATTCTGCATCACAGTTGATATTCTGGAGGATGATAAACAAAAACCGGCTTAATATTCATAAACAACCGCCTGTACGTGAGCTGCTGGTGAGATAATTTGTAAGTAAAAACAGACTCTTTGACTTGTGTTTTAAGTATTAAAGTTTGTATTTTTGTTTGAGAGTGTGACAAAATAATACTATAGCAATCCCATTTAACAATATGTTATAAATTAGACTAAAGTAACAATATATGCACATGAAAGAGGTAAATAATGAAGTAACCCAAAGCCAGGAACAGTACTAGTTTAGAATATGATTAGAATACTGCAGTACACACTGTGTGTTGCTGACAAAAGATAAACCAAAGCAGTACGTGCTATGAGATCCCAAACTAGGGAGGGATTATTAAAATGTGCTGCAGCTACAGCATGTTTTAGGTCAGGACTGCCTCTCCTTACTGAGTAAGTGTAAACCAATAACAGGCTCACGAGAGAAGTAAAGAAGCTGGATCTCATCAGGAAAGTGCTCGAGTCACCATGGAAATCATTTTAGGGAATGACAATCTGCATTTGCAGTGAGGTATTGATCATTTTATGGTTGGTCATTAGGGGTGAAAAAGAATCACCACTCTCAAGACAAGGGGTTGAAGTAAAATGACTGTCAGTATTTATATTCTTCTTATCACACTACCTATGGAGGGGCTGGTTCTCTCTGTTCTAGATGATTTGCAGTACCTTGCATAGGACTGTATCACTCTTTTTTCCCTCTTATCCATCATAGGAGTGAAGCTCTCTGTGGCGTGAGTGTAACTTCCTGCATCAGCAGCGTCTCCCTCTAAGAACTCACATTCTCACAGACTATTAGCCGCCTGGAGAAACAGAAAAACAATCCTCAGGATTTTTCCATCAATCATTTTAAAATGTTAGCCCCTTGAAACCTGGTGTCTGTAATGTGAATTATATATCATCCAATTCAGGTAAAAATCTATTTTTCCATCCTTGGTAATAACATCTAATACTGTGAATAGATTAAATATCCACAGACAGTCTATTATTTTGTAACTGCTGTGCAAAATTCCAGCTTCACTCTGGGTCATTTTCTGCACATTAAACACAATGAAAAGTGAACATTTTCCTCTTTTTTAATTTTGCTACATGCATTATGTTGCAACTGTTTTACATGTTTAGATTCACATCCAGCTTGTTCCTAAATGCAATCTGCAGCAGCTATTCCAAACATATAACTGAAGCATACAGAATTGTTTTCAGCGAGAAGCAGAAGAAGGAGAGCTGCAACAGATGGTAAACCTCCACGCAGCACTGATCTCAGGAGCCTCTGAGATCACAGAAGCCTTGTGGCGAATTTTCCAAGACATCTGGAACAAGCTACCTGCCAAGTAGCTTGAAAAGCTGATGACAACTGGTGCTGTTTTAAAGACAAGTCAGTTTATTGTATTCTTTTCTTATGATCAGTAATGACACTATGCATCTGTCATGTCAGTGTCGTATACTGTTTTTCAGTTTTAGTGTATGAATGTGTTAAAATAATACATTAAAAAACACACTTTTTAACTATATTTTCCCATTGCATTAATCCAACCTGAATGAGCCATAAGCCTTAGATGTATTGACCGCTGCCCTGTTTTTAATCTGTCATTTTCAGGAGACAGAGGAGGAGATCACGACCTGCGGGGAGGATGAACGGCCTCTCAGGGTGATAGATCGGTGATGTGGGATCTCTGACATGTTTAAACAGAAGCCCGGCAGCCACACGCGTGTACCTTTGAGGGTGAGGGTTATTCCTACAAAAGGAAATTGGATCTTGATAACAGATTGGTGTCAGCGTGGGTTAACCTGAGGGCTGACTTGGGCTTTATTGAACAGCAGCGACATAAGAAGATGGGCAGAGTAGACCAGCACACATAAAAAAAACATGGTTCATAAGTGAATTTTATTTCATATTTCAGACAAACAGTGCAATTATTTTGTCATCTGGATTTGACAGATTCAGAGTTTTTGTTCAGTGAGGCTTTTATGTATTTGTGGTGACTGATTGTGACACATCAAGCCGACTCATCAGTGACTCACATGTATGTTTGAGTGAAAAGACTCAATGTGCAAACAATAAGGCATACATTAGGATTAAAAAAAGGCCCTTTTGGTGAGAATTCACTGGGATCTGTGGCCCAACTGGAACAAAAAACACTCAAGGAAAAGAGTTGGATTTCTACTCAGCCTATAGATTACTTCAACAAATGTGTTTTATCAAATATAACTCCACCTTTAACCATCAACCTTCAACCTTCCTGTTAAAGACACACAAGGTGCTGACCAGTCAAAGCTCCCATGAATATTTCAGAGGCTGGCTGATGTCAACAGCGCCTATAAAGACAGCTTGTTTTTGGACAGGAGACCCCCAAAGCCGCCACACGTCCAGGAAGCTTTTTTTCCCCCCCAGAAGAAGAGAAGGACTCGTCCTGTTCAGGCACCATGGTCAGCGCACGGACTCTCCTCCTCGCCGTCACCTGCTGCTGCGCGTCCCTGTGGCTCGTTCGCGCAGAGGACTCCTCACTGGAGACGCGCTCGTTGGATTTCCCCCTAAAAAATCAGCAAGAGAAAGACCTGGTGAGAGGTTTTATGTAGCTGTATGGTTGGAAAAGTTATCCTTGTTCTAAGCCACAATCAGTGGAGATTTTACAGTAATACTGTTGCCAGAACTTTAAGTAGCTACATGGATAGTTTGTCTCCAAAACAGACTCGTTTTGTCTATTTTTACCTGCTTAACTTCTCGCATTTGTTTTTCTGTGCAGATTGACGCGCTGCAAGAAGTTCTGGAGAAGCTGAGGAGCAAAGAGATGCCCTTAGAGAAAAAGCTGGGCTGGCTGCCTTCGGTAAGTAAACCAAATAAGAAATACTGTGTTTCTGACAACACTTCAGGACGAATTTATCAACACACAAAAAAGTGACATAAACGACAAGTATCTGTAAAATAATGTAAACATTTTTTTTGTAGAATATTAAAACTGTAATTTTACAGGCATATATTGTAAAATTACAGATTTCTGATGTGGATGTTATGTACAGTTTTTGTGTCTGTGATTTATTTATTTTTCATTTTTTACAGTCAACATGCAAATATATGATTAAAAAACTGTTTTACTAATTTTATTAAATATTACTATATCTGTAATTTAACAAGGGAACACATTTTATTTCAAATAAAGGCAAACATCTGTAAAACAATATGTTTTTTCTGATTTTAATGCAGTAAAAATAGTGTAATTTACAGTCACACATTTTAAAGGAAGGAATTACCGTTTCTAAAAATACCAAGTTTTGATGTGAACATTATTTACAGCTTCTGAATGTTTATACAGTTAAATTAAGGTAAATCAATACTTCTTTGTGATTTTACTAATTATTATCTGTAATTTCACTAAACATGGAAAATCTGTAAAATAGGAGCAAATTGTTATAAGAAAAGTAAAATTCAGTTAAATGGTAAAATTTCATTTTTTTGCAATGAAGAAATGAAGTGTCTCTAATTTTGCTAATATACATAACATACAGACACTTTTTAGTGATGTTCTCTGTGGTTCAAAACCCTGTAATTACCTTTTAGGATTTTATTTGTATTTAGTCTTTTGGTAAGTTTTGTCTGTATGACTTTGCAGTGTAATGATAATTTAATGTTATCTTTTCAGTGTGACGCAGGGGAACCGTGCGCCGTGCGTAAAGGTGCGCGTATCGGCACCCTGTGCAGCTGTCCTCGAGGGACTTCCTGTAACTTCTATGTTCTCAAATGTTTGTAAAGGAGAGAAAAAAAAAAGGCAATAGAAGTGGAAGAAATGACACCGGAGTTTGAAGTGGTAAAAAATGATGAATGTGAAAC
Source organism: Stegastes partitus (assembly GCF_000690725.1). Classification (NCBI taxonomy): domain Eukaryota; kingdom Metazoa; phylum Chordata; class Actinopteri; family Pomacentridae; genus Stegastes; species Stegastes partitus. The sequence goes on from NW_007579799.1 coordinate 11,182, forward strand.
ATGACAGGGAGGCCTGCTACTGTTGTTGTCTCTGTAGAAAAAAAAACTAAAATACGATGTAAAATGTGACATTTTTCTTTTAACCTCGACTGTTCTGAATGTTCTCTGTTCATGTCACGGGAGGAGTGATATGGGTGGGATTGTGGCTACTTGTACTTTCTGAATGTAGTTTTGATCTTAAATGCTGTTTTTTTTTTCAGTTTGTTGTTGTTGTTTCTGTTTATGGAAAAGATTTATTTGTAAGATGAAAAGGTCAATAAATGAGTCTAACTTTTAAACCCTGTTCTGTGTCCACAACTGTTACAAAGGTTGGTTTAATAATTTATTAGACATGCATCACCAACGAGCAGCTGGATTTCATTTTTTCATAAACATCACTTGTTGGTAATTCGCTTTGATTAAATTTCTCCTCCAGACTTAAGGGAGGACGATTAATAAAAATATTTATCGATCCCTTCGCCACGTGTCATCAATAATTCAGCCTCATCTTATACATCCTCTGATGCACGACTGCATTCCAGCGCAGCAGCTGTCATCTCCCTGTAATATCAGAGGCGCTGTCAGCCTTTTTTTTTTTTTTTTCTTTTTTTCTTTTTGTCAATGACATCACATCCAAGCGCAAGTTTTCCAACATGGCGTCCAGCCGGGTGCTGGAGAGGGAGGTCCAGGAGGAGCCGAGGCGCGCTGCGACCGCAAACCTCGACTTCTGCCTCCACAAATACTCCCTGCTCATCATTATCGGACGGACGGCTCGCCTCAGACAGACGGACCACATCAGCAGGGACATTGAACGAGGTAGGGTTTCTTTATTTTATTATCTCCACCCAGTTCTTCCAGCTATGCCATTTTTCCAATTTATAAAAACAAAAAAATCAGATGTCTGCAAGTTCTCGTCGCTGAAATAATCAGAGGGGGGCTGGTACACTGACCACATTGCAGTGTTTATGTAATTTTCTCACATCCACCCTACTGACCGAGGATGCGTCATCTGGCGATGCTCCACCACCATCAGCACCACCTCGTCCCTCCGGGCACATTGTAATTAAAAGCAGTCTGGAGCTGCCGGTTTGTCTTTGTGCCTCGGTTTGTCGTTACGTAAGCTTTTGTGGGAATGTTGCAGGAGGTGTTCAGTCAACACACAGACACTTGTGAGCGATGGTCCATTAACCTTTGTGCGTTTCTGTGCAGCAGTCACTGTGCGTACAGAGACACTGTAGGTAGTAGACAGTGCATGGCCACAATGATCCGTCACACTCTGTGTTGTACTGCTGTGCTGGCTGTAGATGTAAATAAGGAAGGTGCATTGAAGTGCATGTAATTCATGCAAAGCAGGTCAGATAGGGAAATTAAAGCAGGGGTGCAAAGATAGATAGCAGAAAAACAAATGAAGACAGAAAGGTGTTTAGCAGTACAGCTAACTGGGCCAATTAACATTTCATTACTGTCTGCTGAAAGCCTCCAAAATGTCATCAAGTTTTCATGAGCAGAGAAAAACACGCCTGTTTTCAGCTTTTTGGCAGTGCATTTTTTATGAAAGCTCATATGTGTTTGCAATTAAACATTTATTTTCATGATCAGTTTGTTATTTTTTTTGATAGTTTTGTCTACAAAATGTCAGACAAATGCATCTTCAACTCCCCTTCATCGTCCAAACCCAAAAAATGTTCAGTTTGTTTTAGTGTGTGTGAAGGAAAAACATCAAATCATCTCATCTGAGCAGGTAAAACAGCAACTATTTGCCAAATTGATCATTAATGGACTCATTTAATCGTCTTGTAGATTTAATCCCATGATTCATTTACCTTAAAAAGTGCATAAAGTGTCCTTTCAACCCATGAAAGAGCGCCTGATCCTTTGGTTATATCTGAGTTCGATTTGCTTTTTTAGTTTGCATGCATTATATCATGTGTTTGGTGCAAAATTACCCAACGTACATACACACCAAGAACATACTGAGCCCATATTTACACAAAAAAGGTTGATAAACTATTTTTTTCATCACAATAGAAGAACCTCTTTAAGTGGAGGGCTTTTTAGAATTTTGAAATGGTCATAGTATGTTTATAAGGTTAACTTTTAGGCAGCAAATAGTGTGTAAAGCAGCTAAAACTACAGGCAACAGACTGCTTACAGATGTATTAGGGTGTGTTATAATAGAAGCCACAGTGTTTGTACCACATGATCTGTATGTGCAAAAAATGAAGAAGAAAAAAAGAGTTAAGCACATGTATTCTGTTGTTTAAGATGCACTCTATTGATTCTTCACTGGATAAATTTACATGTTACAGCAGCTGGATATAGATTAGGAACAAAAGAAGCAGGACATGAATGACAATAGTACAGTAAAGCTCAGAATAAACAATAAAGGTCTCATAAACACAATATGCAATTTACGTATGGACATGTACAGCTTAATGAGTGTTACAGAATACAGGAAGCTTTTATTGCCAAGTGAGCTCGAACACACAAGGAGTCTGACATGGTGAATGAAACTGTGGTGCTCAACAACAAGAAGAAGACGGGCAATAAATATAGAAATCTAAATCTACAAAATTCTAAATAAAATATTATATGTAAAGTATAAAAGTACTATGTAAATAAAAGGTGCTGTGTAAGGGAGTGTTACCAACAGTGATGACATTTGTGCGTTACAACCTTTACATATTTTTTTAGTTTGGGATGTGGGTTGTTTACGACGTTGCACTTTATTTGACATCATGCACCTTCATGCCGTCAGGTATTCGGTCATGGGACGTGGACTTAAAATCCTGTAACCTGAACCTGTACCTACAAGAGTTCCTCTCCCACCACACAGCGTCCTTTAAAGGTGCGGGTAAGAAATTCTTACATTAATTTATCCTCTCAACACTCACCGGTCCGAATATGAGCCGTGCAAAAACTGTATTTCTAATGGTTTTGGCCCCCAACAATGCATCGTTTCACAGAACAAAGCGTGATGATTCAGCTTCTTACTTAGTTCCTTTGACGCTGGTTTCTTACCTTCTCTGTCATACTTGTTGAATGGCTGTGTGCCGCAGACTACTTTCACTGTTTTCACCGAGCTTTCAGTCTTTTTTTTTAGTAAAAATGGGGGTGAATGTTAAGAGGATACATGATCCTTCTTGCCCCAAACTCTTTGACCCCTCAGAAAGCCCCCATCTCCATGGTAACACTCCACCTCAGCCCAGAGGAAGGAAGGAAGGAAAGTGGAGGAGCAGTTAGAGTAACAAGGGTGGGACCTCAGGACAGAAAACAATAGAAACCTGCAGCCGAGTGGTGCCACCTCTCTTTCTGTCTCTAGATCCTTTTAGTATGCAGAAGGCAACTGAACAAAATGGTAGAAAAACAGGCAGACAAACATCAGTGTCAGTCAGTCGTGTTACAGCCGAGCTGTGGGGTGATGAACACAGTCAGGGAGCAGACATTTCTCTTTCAAACGAGGACAAAGTGGCACACAGAAAGGTTGCCTGTTCTGGTAAATACTGCAGTGAAAGCTGTTCTTAATAAGAGCTTACGTGTTATTTTGGCTGTCAAGGTTTTCCAAAATGGAGGGATTTGACATTTTCTGTGAGATGGAGAGTGCAGTGATGGGGATGCATTTTGGGAAATGCATTTTTTCACATTGCTGCCAAAAGTTAGATGAAAAGATCGATATCGCCGTCATGCCTTCACAGTGAATATGCAGCTGAAACCAGCAGCTGGTTAACCGAGCTCGACACAAAGCCCCAAAGCAGAGAGAATAGTTGTCTTGGGTGTGACAAAATACACCCAACGTTATCTGTCAAGCTCACTATTTGCATTCTTTTTATTCAAATTGTTCAAACGGCACATTGAGTTTTCACTCCAGGAAGTCACTGCTCCCGGCCTAGAAATAGACCGGAACAGGCGTCGATGGATTATTGGCCCGGTTGAATATCAAATCCAATAGTCAGCATTTGTCCAAGCATCGGTATTGTTATTTTTACAATAAAAGAAGAAAAGATTCCTGAAATAACAAATGAATTTCTAAACTATGTGTGCAGTAACAGACTGTCAATGCTGACGGATGGATCTTGAAAACTCCTTTAATAAAACATGTATAAATGTAACACACAGCAAAGCTTTGTGTTGGAGTCATTTGAAAATTTGACACCAAAATTTTGCTGCAAATATAAATCCAATCCAAATATCTGCTATCCGTCTCCTAAATGAGTAATAGTTGTTATCAACTTTTAGAAAATCAAATGGCCGCTTGTCTGGCATATCAGTCTCCATAAAAATGTCCCTTTACTTTGTGTTAAGATTAAACAATGAAAATACCAAATTGTGAGCTTTTGAGGTACCAAAAGACTGATTGTGTCACCTTAACAAAGAGGTCAGTTGTTCTGCTCATTCCAGTCTTAATGCTAAGTTAATGCTAATGCTAAGCTTCATGTTTAATGTAATGAAATTAGAGGGATACTGATGGAAAAGGAAAGGAATCAGCATATTCTCCAAAATGCTGAACTGTATCTATAAACGTAGAATCACAGTGTGCACATTTCAGCTTGTGCATACCATCACATCACAAGACACAAAGGGAAAGATGTAATTCACTGAAATATCCAGTTGGAAGAATGGCTGCTTGTTTGCCTTTGTTTACATGGGGACAAAGAAACTTTTCTTCATATTTGGGTCATTATTTTCTGGTCGGCTGTCTGTCTCTGTATCCTCGGACATTCATGCACTTCCCCTCAGACTGGATTTCCTTTGCAGATTGAGCAAACTTGGCATCTCGTCTTCAGACAGTCTAACCGACTCAGCTGTTCCACTCTTCTTCCTTCCTCTTCTCCGCTCAGTGAGTCTATAAGCCGTCCGGTTATCCCAGTTCACTTTCGCATTCGGCTCCCTTCCCGGTCGCTCGGGGCTCCTCGGATCTGTCGGCTTGTTTCACTCAGCTCTGACTTTCCACATCTCCTGTTCCTGCTTCCCTTTGGATGTCTGTCCTTCTCTTCCTCTCTATTGTTTTCTTCTCTCTCTCTCTGTCTCTGCGTCTTCAGGGCAGAAGTGTCTGCGCCACTGTACCAGAGTGTTGGACACTCAGGTGCTGATCAGTCCATCTCAGGAACAGGTTCACTCAGAGGTAAAGGGGATAAAAGACGTGTAAAGGGGTTACAGTGAAGCAGTGGTGTGATTATTTGAGTTTTGTTTTATCTTTCAGAAAGTGTTTAGTGATAAAAAAATCAACTAAATTTCAGGTTTTGTTCTAAAACTGAGCTGGAAATGTTATTTAAGAATATTTTAAAGCAGTTTGAACAGGGATTTGACAGACTAACATGATTTTCACATGGCTGCAGATAATGTTATTTAAAAAAATGAAGTGTTTTCATGTGATTCATATGAAGTCTGCAATTTATGTTCCTCACAAAATAGTGAAACTTACCCATCACAATTTTCCATAATGTCTTCAAAGGACTTGTTTTGTCCAAACAAAAGGCCAAAACTGTAAGATAATGAATTCACAATTACATAAAACAGCCCAGCTCGATGGTTTTTGGTTCTAAAAATGTTGAGAAACTTCTGCACAGCTCTAGTTATGTTTTCACTGTGAAGTTTCGTTTTTGTTCTAAAAGTGTTGAGAAACTTCTGCAAAGTTCCAACAATGGTTTCATTTTTGTTGAAGTTTCGCTTTTTGTTCCCATGATGTTCTTCTTAAAGGGAATGTTCTTCAAACATTTTTTGAATGTAGCATTGAGAAAGCCCTTCCTTTGTCCTCGTGTAACATTTTGGGAACATTTTATTGAAGAACTTCCTCAACCTCCCCAAAACATCCAGAGAACATTGCAGGCAAAATGTTCTATATTTGTTAATGTGTTACATTGCAGGAGCGTTTTCTTAAACACATTCTGTCATCAGAGGCCTTTAGAGGATTTAGAAAACATTTTTTGAATGTTTTTTTTTTTCTTATCATGTAACATAATCTGACAACATTCTCCAAACATTCTCTAAAACATGTTATTTAACTTTTAAGCTCACAGGAACATTACTTCAAATGATAAATATCCTTAATACGTTCCTGGAACATTAGATCAAAACATTTTTTACAAACATTATTAGAACTCACAGGTAATGTTTGCCAATGTTGTGGAAACATTCCCTGTCTTTTTTTTTTTACTCTTTAATGAGTCCTGCCTTACTCCTACATTTTTCTCTCTTCAGTGATATTTATTTAATTCTTCTGTACTGCTCGTCCGTTAACGACTGATTTTTTTCCCGCCCTGGTCAGGTGTTCGCTCTGCTGTCCAGGGAATCGGCTCACAAGCTGTTGATCTTGGCGGGTCTGAGTGAAGAAGAAAGTGGAGACCTGCTCTTTCACAAAGGACTGTTTTCACCACACCAGCTCAAACAAATCATTACAGAGCAGGTACAATGTCTCCCTCTGGTTTTTATCGCCTTGTCTGTGTTTGTATGGAGTATTAAATCACTTATGAAGGAATGCTCAAACTTAAAGATGTGGACCTGAATGCACAAACTTAAGCTAAGAAGAAGAGAAGAACACCTGCGTAGCTGAATGACCTGAATGTAGAACCAGTATCACGACAGAACTGTGTTTCAGCACAATCACAACTATAAATCTCAGTTTTCAAGCTGACAGAACCAACGTTGCAGGAATAAAAACTCTAATATGAACACACAGATTTAGAGCAGTGATTGATCTTTACTTTTTTCTCTAGATTTTTTTTGATTATTTTCTTGATTATTTGTTTGGTTTAAAGTGTAAAAATTTCCCAATTTAGGGGTCAGTTTGCTCGCTTTGGTTGACTTACTTCACAAAACCCCAAATCTCTTCAATTTATTAATATATAAAATAGAGAAAAACACCAAATCCTCACAATTGTGAAGCAAGAACCAATAAATATTCGGTAGTTTGTCTTGAAAATGTACTGTTGGCAGTTAGCTGGTTCTTTTTCCAATGCCCAACGTTTTTACATAAACACAACATTTGTAACATTTTCAGTAAGGATTCCTTAAATCCAGCTACCAAAGAGCTGAGGGGACATTTCAACAATAGTTTTCACTTCCTCGTTGATGAAAAATAAAGTTGCAAATGTTTGACTTTCCTGTAAAGATTGCGAAACATTTTTTCTTTTAAATTAACAACAACAAACCCCCCCCCCTACAAATATATGCTGAGAAACTTCTCTTTCTTCAGTTTCTAGATCAAGAAAGCTCTGCCTCCTCCAAGATCAACCTGACCCTCAGCTGCCCGAACATTGGCCAGTGGAGGAAGACTCTCTTGGGGAACCAGCCCCTGCAGGGTCCCTTAACTCTCCACATTAATCCCCCAGAGGTGCTGCCTGCCATGGAGGCTCTGGGGGAATTCACGTCTCTCATCTCCGGCACCGTTTGCCCTCCTTCCCCCTTTGACCTCCTGCCACCTCCGACCACCGTGGGTTTCCTAAAGCTGTCCCGGCCCTGCTGCTACGTGTTCCCTGCCGGCCGTGGCGACTGTGCCTTCTTTGCCGTCAACGGGTTCACGGTGCTGGTGGACGGAGGCTCAGACTCTCAGGCCTGTTTCTGGAAGCTGGTCCGCCACCTCGACCGAGTTGATGCCGTTTTATTGACACACGTCGGGACGGAGAACCTCCCCGGTGTCGTCTCTTTCCTGGAGAGGAAGGTGGCCGAGGTGGAGCTGAGCACTGATGTCAAAGGTGAGATAATAACTTTATTTCAGGCAATAATGAAAAAAAAATTCTCTTTATTGGCTTGCTCTGGGTTTCTGTCTTTACACTCTTTTCTCTGTGCAGATGATTTATCCAAGAGGCTCATCTCTCCAGAGCTTGGAGTTGTGTTCTTTAACGCCCCCAGCAGGTTGCAGATGGAACAACAGCTTTGTGAGTGTTGCGTTAAAATCTGCACTCATATAACACAAAAGATTTACAGCAATGAACAAACGTTTACATAAAGACCATGTAGATCATGGCTGTCTTGGATCTACAGGGACTCCTACAACTCTTCATTTCCTATGATGGCATCCCTGACACATTTGTCATAAAAAGAAAGAAAGAAAGAAAGAAAGAAAGAAAGAAAGAAAGAAAGAAAGAAAGAAAGAAAGAAAGAAAGAATGTATTTTTGATTATAGATTGATTATAGGACTTCTGGAAATATAACAAAACTTGAATTTTTGAGTTTTGGTGAATTCGAAAGTTGCGTCAATCAGATTTTCTTAGTTTTTCTTATTATCCCACCTTCTTATGGGTGATTACGACTGACTACAGTTGCTGACTCCTCTGAGGAAGTTAAATAGGGCCCATTTGACACATTCGTCAGACTCTGCCACAAACACTATAGTGGGAAAGTCTAAGAAGCTTAGATCTGCTCCCAAAATCAACTTTGCAAGCAATTTTTTGTAAGTTTAAAACGCTGTGCTCAGGAAGAAAACACAAACTTTTCAAAGACATCTGTTCAGGGTGGCCGAGAGTTAAACAAAAATCCCTTAAAAGCAGGTCTGCAATAAGTTAGAAACTGCTGGACCACAGCTGTCCACAGTCAAGCGTGTTTTACATCGTCATGAGCTGAGAAGCTGCCGTGAAACACACAAACCCTTCCACTAGAAATGACAGCTTAAGGCTTGTCTGGAGTTCGTTGCTAATCACATGGACAAAGAAAAAGCCTTCTGGAGGAAAGTTTTGTGGTCAAATATTGAGCCACAATGACCAGAAATATGCTTGAGGTGAGGCCTTTAACCCCCAAAACACCAAAAATACCCACAAGCATGGAGATGGTATTATTATACTCTGGTGCTGTTTTGCAGTTGACCTAAGTAGACCTAAGTAAAGTAAAAGGAATAATAAAGAAGGACGATTACCTCCACATTCCTCAGTAAAGCCTAAAATCATTGGCCAGGAGGTTGGGTCTTGGATGCAGTTGAGTGTTCCAACAAGACAATGACCCCAAACATAAACAACATTATTGAATTTATAAATAAAGTATTTTTCATTTCATTTTCATTCATAATAATAAATAATTGATCAGATTTATGTAGCGCTTTTCTAGACACTCAAAGACGCTTTACACTGTCAACTATTCATTCACATTCATTCTGGTGGTGGTAGCTACGATTGTAGCCACAGCTGACTGACAGAGGCTGCCATTCTGCCCCTCCGACCACCACCTCAAACAATCCATTCATACACATTCACACTAGGCAAGGTGGGTGAAGTTTCTTGCCTAAGGACACAACGACCACGAAACAGGTTACAGGGCAGAATCGAACCGCCGACCTTCCGATCATCGACCGACTCGCTCTACCACCTGAGCCACAGCCGCCCGAACATACGTCAAAAGTGGTAAAGACATGGCTAAATCAGGCTAGACTTAAGGTTTTAGACTGCCCTCCCCAAAGTCCTGGCTTAAACCACATTCAAGTCTCTGTTAGAAATCCAACAAATTTAGTTAAACTGCATAGATTCTTACAGGAGGAGTGGTAAAAATAAATAAATACAACCAAAAGTTTGGCTGGCTCCCAAAAGCACCTAAATAAAGTGGAAATGGGCAAAGGACATTCAAATATTAGCATTGCTGTCTGCATATTTTTGATCCAGCAGATTTTGTTAGATTTCCAGAATGCCTTGAATAAATCTATTAAAAAGAACTAAAATGCATGATTGTTTGTTTTTTTTGTAACTAGGACACAGGTGTTTCAATGATTCCAACACAGAAAATTAAGAGTTGTGGGAGACACTGGAAACTCAAGACTGTTACGGTATACATTATCTTTGTGAGCGTACTTTTGTTCATGAGTGTAAATGAACAGAGAACATCAAATCCAACCAGCTGCACCATCCTCTTGCATCTGATTTGGTAATTATAAAAAGTAATATGAGTTACTGGTGATATAACTTGTCTTTTTGATCTTGTCAGGTGTGGACAATGTATTGAAGAGCACACACCAGGCGTCCGTAACCCTACAGTTGCTAAAGAAGTTAGACATCAGGCCACAGCCGATGTTTCGACCTCAAGGAGTGCCTATTGAGTCGCTGACCCTGTTCCAAAAGATGGGAGTGGGACAGCTGGATTTATACATCCTCACCCCAGGCAAAAACAGCCAAGAGTACCAGACATTCATGCAAAACTGGCCTGACGGAGTGTCATCAGCATCTAAATCCCAAACTCTCCCTCTCACCGCTTTGGCCTCAGTGTCTGCCCTGCTTGTGTGGCATCCAGCATGTCCTCAAGAGAAGGTGGTCAGGGTGCTGTTTCCTGGCGTCACCCCCCAGGCGAAGCTGCTGCAGGGGCTGGAGAAGCTGAAGGGGCTGGCCTTCCTCCAGAAGCCCACAGTGACTACTGGAGACTTAGAGAGGCTGGGGGAAGACAGGAAGACCAAGAGGACAGAGAGCCAGGACAGCGGCAAGTCGCAGGGGAAGGAGGGGACACCCAAACATGGGAAAGAGCGAGGAGGAGTTAAAGATGAAGGGAAGGATGTATCGTTGAAGGAAAAAGGGAAATCGTTGAATGGAGTTGCTACAAGGGATACTGATAAAACCAAAATCAAAGAGGCAGGCATGAAGCACAAAGCCGCATTATCAGAGAAGAACACTTCAAAAAAAGCAGGAGGGAAAGACGGGAAAAAAGAGAAGCCAGGCAACAAAGAGGAGAACGGTGTTACAAAGAACGATCAGGCGAAGAAGAACGGCGTCCCATCCAAACCAAAGAATGAAAACAAAACGAAGCTCAAGAAGGAAGCAAAAAATGACTCGAAAACGGGAGAGAAGAAAACACGAAAGCCATCCGGAAAGGAGGCAAATGATGGCAAGAAGGTCAGCGCAAATACCGAACTGCCAAATAACCACTCAACAAAATCGGATGCTGGGGCTGTGTTAAAAATCCCAGAGCAGGAGAGTCAAAAAACAGAGAAAGAGTCTGAGGAGAACCCCTGTGAATCCAAAATTTCTACCCCTGAGGATATGACAGCTGATTTTCTCAGGCTCCGGGAGGAAACCGAAGTAGAGGAGGTGCAGGTGGAAACAGCAGATAAAGACGAGCAGAAAAACAGCGAGTCAGGAAATGAAAAGAGCCTTGGAGGCCCGAGTGAGGATACGTGTAATGAAACGGCTGCAGGATCGGTGGAAAAAGAAGCAGGTGGTTCAGGGAAAATGGAAGAAGAGAGTGGTGATAATGGACATATGTCTGGGAGTGGTGAGAAAGCTGACGTGGAGCTGAAGAAACAGCTTGTAGATCAGCCAGGAAATACTGCCAAGCCTGCAAGGGTTGTAGGTTTCCCATCTCCCTTTAACAAGGCGCCAAAGGACGAGCCGCTGGACTTAACCCCGACGGAGTACACTCTTCTGGACGGGGCTCTGAGAAACAGCCCTCCTTCACAGTCCTCACCAGGAAAGCTGGCCCCGAACAGTCCCGACGAGGAGACTGTGGAACAGGCCTCCCCGGACTCACGGCCCAACAGCGCCGGCCACACTCCCTACTGTCTGTCCCCAGATGATGTGTGGTGCAACAGGGCCACTCTGAGCAGGCTACAGGCCCAGATGAGTGACTCAGATTCAGGTGATGTCAACCACCCAAATGGGTCTTCACAGCAAAATGAGGGGCTGCCATGTCAGCCCAAAAGTACCCCAGAGAGCCACTCAAACCCCAGAGAGAAGCACATAAGTTTCCTTTCTTTAGGTTCATTTAAAGACGTATCTTCAGACCCCTCTCCGTCTGTGGCCACCACCACCACCACGACACACTCCATGCCAGCAGAGGTGAGCTCGCCTCAGTCCACAGAAGTCGACGAGTCGCTGTCCATGTCCTTCGAGCAGGGACCGACCACTGTGAGCCAGAGAGAGGGAGACGACAGCGTCTATCACTCCCACTCCAACGGAGGCCATTTTGTAGGAATGTCTTTACAGATGAAGAAGCCTCCCAGATCTTTAGGCTCTGAGATGGGCCGACCTCTGGCTCCGAACACACTTCATTTAGAGGCGTCTGCTCACGATGTAGACCTCTGTCTGGTTTCTCCTTGTGAATTCAAGCATTTCAAACCACCTGACTCCAGCTCAGGGGCCAGCGAGGCCTCCAGGGGAGCTCCGCATCAGCACGGCAACAACAACAACAACCCCAAGGACACGTCGCCCAGTGAATCGAACGCGCCCGCCTGCACAGAGGACTGTCCGTCCACCACAGCAGATGGAGCTCTGGACTCGGATGAGGAGGATTCGTGCAGCGAGCCGTCGAACTCCCCGCACGAGCTTCGCGGCAGTCAAGCTCTGCCCCCGGACCCTCCTCCGGCCCCCCTCAGGGACAGTCCTCCCCTGCCTCCACATCCTGACGCCTCCATGCCAGTTCCTCAGTCTGACTCCGATGCTCACGGGAAAAGAGTAAAAACTGCAGGCACACGAGGGAAAAAGATGTCAGGGGTGAGTTTTTTTGTGTTAAAACTGTGTCTAGGCCCATTTTTAGATGATTTGTTGGTTTATAAATTGTTCAGGGGGAAAAAAAAAAGTCAATCGAAGGAGGATTTCAACTTTTTTTTTTTCTCTTTTGCACACTTAAATTGCACGTTAAATTTTTTGCAAAAAATGTCCTGTTCTCGAGAAGGCTGCTGGAGTGAAGGGTGCTGAGCAGTTTGAGAAAAATAATTTAATTTACATTAAATTCATGCCAGATAAATCCCACTTAAGATAACCAAGAACTAGACAGCTGAAGTCCAACTGTGTGGCTCAGTCTTGGCCACGGCTGAGAGGTTTTATCTAGTTTAGGGAAGTAAAAGCAACTCAAATGATGATCACAGATATAATATGAAAACATATGTGACATTTTAAAACAGATTTGCTTTGGTTTGAAACGTGGTTTTCTCCTTTACATGCACCTTTTTATGCAAAACAATGTCAGTAAAGCAAACGAAACTTAAAAATGGATTCCCTACATAAGCGAAACTATTCTTTTATGATGTCGGCAAGAAAACGTGTTTTATCACCACAGCTGTGATGTAAATATTGTATTTCAGCACTATTGTTGTCCTTACTTGTGTAATTCCAAGTAATGATTCATAAATATTCATAAAAGTCATCCACATGCAAAAAAAATAACCTTTTAAGCTCCACTTTTTAAAATTATAACCTATAATAAATCTTAAGGCAAACACAATTTATTTTGAAGACATTTGTTCAAATTTTGTGTAATATAATTCTGCTTTTTTTTTTTTTTTTTTTAATCACCAGGTTATTGAAGGCCCCCAGAAACTCAGCTCAGGGAAAAGCAGGACAGGAAGCCAAAGTGGAGTCACAAAGGGGAACGCGTCTTCTAC
>NW_007579799.1:24470-25961 GCF_000690725.1 Stegastes partitus
AAAAGAAGTCAAAATTCTTTTTTTTTTTTTTTTTTAAATCACCAGGTTATTGAAGGCCCCCAGAAACTCAGCTCAGGGAAAAGCAGGACAGGAAGCCAAAGTGTAGTCACAAAGGGGAACGCCTCTTCTACTCGTACGTCGTCCTCCAGCACTCGCTCAGCACCAGCAAAATCCTCACCCAGTCCAGGTATGAGCTGTGAAATGTGCACTTTAATAGCAGCTTTAACAGAATTCGTGTCTCGCTATCAGCAATCTAATTTCCCCCCTGACACAGGCTCTAAGTCTACCTCTGTGGGTGAGGTCAGCGTGTACGTGGATCTGGCCTACATTCCCTCTGGAGCCTCCTCCTCCACCGTCAGTGTGGACTTCTTCAGGTGCGTTCGCTCTTCTTGCTACATCATCAGCGGCGACGGTCCGGAGCGGGAGGAGCTGATGAGGCAAACACTGGATGCTCTGCTGGACGCCAAGATGTCCTGGCCGGACACTATGCAGGTAGAAAAAACACAAACAGACTGTTTTTGAGAAATGTTTAGGCAGCAGTTGCAGACGGCGGACAAAACGTAAAGCCTTGATCACGACAATGAGGGGATCCGTTGTCTCTGCTATGCTTTAGGGGGATTTTTACTGGCGTGGTTTGAGTCCACTTGTTCCTTTAGAGGGAAGGGTCACTGCAAATCAATGCAAAGTGATCCTGAGTGATCACCTTTATCCTGTGATGAAACATTTCTGTCCTGATAAGATAACAGTGGCCTTTGCAGTCATCAGATATTGACCCAATTGAACATCTATGCAAGATTTTGAACCGACGTGTTTGACAGCACTTCCCACCACCGTCATAAACAAACAACAAGAAATGAGGGAATGTCTTTAGGAAGAATGTTGTTTCATCCCACCAGCAGAGTTCCTGACACTTATAGAAGCTTGTTCTGGTGGCAAATGGTGGTCCAACACTTCACAAAGACACTTAATTCTGGCTTTTCCTTTAATTTGCCACCTGTCTGTAGCTTTACAGAGACCTTACAGCTCCCGTTTTGTTTTTGTTTTCATCAAGAGTCATCAAAGCTGTATGCTTTAAATACTCACAAGAATATGTTTGACTCATCTTGGATGAGAGAACAACATGGTCAAATTCTAACACCCAGAGCAATATCAGATACCAACTTAATTCAAAACACAGAGAGAAAATGGTGTTTCATATTTCGGCTTTTTATCCAGAGAGACGGAAATCTGGATTTTAAAGTTATATATTTTTTGGCCTTTGTGCCTTTATTCGATAGTGAAAGTGAGAGAGAGACAGGAAAGTGGGGGAGAAGAATGGGGGAAAGGGTCATGAGCAGGATTTGAACCCATGACCTCCACATTGGGACTGTACATGGGACGCCAGCTCAACCAGGTGAGTTATAGCGGCGCCCCTGAAATCTGGATTTTATTTAGAACAATGATTAAACCATTGACTGGAACTTTGTTTGAGATGTCCTAACATGTCCTCAA
>NW_007579799.1:26229-31736 GCF_000690725.1 Stegastes partitus
GTGTAACTAATAACATTATTTATAGCTCTTTAAAGCAGTCACCACAGTGTACGCTGCAGTTAGTAATGATACTACTTAGAATTGGGCTTCAGAGGTGAAATCTACTTTATGAACAACACACAGAAAACCAGTTATTTGATGTAATCCGGGAGAGAGTTTCAAAGGAAACTGACTTGCAGCTGGATCTGAAACCACCGTCCTTTCCAGATGCTGAAAGAAATCTACTAATATGTGCAGCCATGTCAACAAATGACTGACAGTGTCCTGTTGTGGGTCTCCAGGTGACTGTGATCCCCACTTTTGAGTCGCCGTCGATGCAGGAGTGGTACCAGCAGACCCTGGACAGACAGAAGGAGCAGGGCATCACCGTCCTGGGATCCAACAGCACCGTCGCCATGCAAGATGAAACCTTTCCTGCCTGCAAAATCGAGTTCTAAGGCGGACTGGTTGACGCAGCATGGGGGGGATGGAGGGTGAATGTGAGCTGAAGGGTGCTAGTGTGTATGTGAGAGATAAAAGACTGAAGGAGTGACAGAAATAGTTAGAAACAGATTATGGGGAGACGCAGCCCCTTTCTTGCACGACCGAATGGATGAGGCGCTCACCACACCCCCTTCTGGTTTATCACCTCCTTTTTGGGCTTCTTATGCACCGAAAGGCCCTTTTTTTTGTTTTCTTCCTCCTCAAAGGGAGAACAAACATCCCTTCGGGGAGCAACTGCATGATTTTGTTTGACCCATGACCCTGTGCGAAACAGGAGAGGAGATCGTAGTGGCTGCAAGAGACGCATGTCAGCCTGCAAACACGTAGAATAACATGAAAGCTGATGCTGTAAATTATTAAAAAATAGTATACGTGGGGTTAAAGGCACTAGGTGTAGGCACTGAAGCGTGTTAGTAGTCTGTGCTATGTACCTGGGCCCATTCTGCTGCTTTTAATGCAACATTTATGCATCAAATTAAGACTTCGGAAAAATCAAAATGCATTGAACTCACTTTATTTTCTAAATTTGTTGGATCGATACCAGTCCCACGTTGTATCTTTAACGAATTCACTTTCACAGTGTGTGGTCAGGTGTGTTGTTGTGAGCAGACATGAGATGGGCTGTGCTGTGTGTCGTACCTGCTTTGAAAACGTTTTGTGCCACCGTGGCTTCGAAATCTATGCTGAGCAAACAGACTCTCAGAGACACTTTGTCGGTCTGTCTGCCACTAGTGAAAGATAATCGCTGAATCTGAGATTACTGAAACCGAGCGTGCAAAGACAAATCTGGTCAGCAGGGATTAGAGCACCAGATTAAATTTAATAGCATTATAGCAAAGCGCGTTATTAAGAACAGTCCTGCAATTGTAATCCATTACAAGTGCTCATAATCACGCTAATCAGGAGCCAGATTGCAAATGCTTTTTGTACAAATAGATGTTCACTCAATATCTTACTCAAAAAAAAAAGAAAAAAAAAATCAACAACATGTGTTTTGATGGTGGATATAATCATACAGTATGTTAGGGAAAGATATTTTGTACAGCATAATGTCACGGTTTAGTCACAGTGGGTGGTGGGGGGAGTTTTGCAAGGTTGCATTTCTTGCAAAGTAGTCCTGAGCTTCAAACTGTACTCCAGCACTGCTGTAATTAAATGGAAGATGGAATGCACAACACTTTATTTTACAGGTCCATAATTCCCAAATAACTTCTATGATTTTCTTATCTTTGTATCCCATTTGTCTTTAAGCCCCCTAGAAACAAAAACCAAAACCTTTGGCGCTGACTATAGGGAAAATAAAAAAATATTTTATTGATATGTTTCCAGTTTATCGTCA
This sequence comes from Stegastes partitus, assembly GCF_000690725.1. NCBI lineage: Eukaryota > Metazoa > Chordata > Actinopteri > Pomacentridae > Stegastes > Stegastes partitus. Next base: position 28,052 of record NW_007579799.1, read on the forward strand.
GCAAAATTAGCACATGCAAAAATAGCAAATCTGTCTATATGCAAACATAGATTTAAAAGTTTTTTTACTAAATCAATTGAATAATAAGAGAATATTTAAATGGAGCAGATGCTTCCAGGAAATTCTTCTGGAAATATCCAGCACCTCAAAGTAACTTTTGAACAAATTGTAATAAATTACATTTAAATTTCAAGGAAAATTACAAATCAAAGTTATCCAGGAAGCTTTAAATCCAATTTTTAAGGTAGTAAAAGGGAATTTTTAATGTATCGGATTACATTTTCGTTCATAGTTTTCCTTCTTATATCCTTTCATCCCAGTCTGTCCATGAATTTGAATGTCATACGCCGAGATGGGTAAGAATCCCGTCTTAAACTCTAATTATCTCTGTGGCTGTTTTGCCTTTAGGTCACGCGAATGTGCATGTGATATACAACATTTCCTTAATACCAAAGCATGACACCGTCACGATGACACAAATGGTCCATTTGTGCGCCTGGATGCTGCCTCCAAATACATAAAAAATGACATTTTCATTCAGAATCTCAAAAAAAAAACATCCTCTGATATTTTGTATTGATGATAAAAAGTTTTAAAAAAATCCTCAGAAATTTGTATTATCTTTCAGAGAAATTGCACATTTGTTTTATTTTGAGCAATCAACTTTCTTTTTACGGGTTTCATTCAATCCTAATTCACTACATCCCTAATAATTCACTTCTGCCTTTTCACTGCAAAAGGGCGCCAGGGCTTGAATGATTTTTTTTGGAGGGTTGAACTGGAGATGTGCAATCGTGGGCAACAACTAAGTGAACCCCACAGTAGCCAAGTGAACTGTAACTATGTGTATGTGTCCCGCATGTATAAAATATGTACTGTATGTTGTTTCATTCATGATATTCATGAAGAAAGAGAGCAAAGCACTGTGGCAGCGTCGGGGCAGAGCGGGGTGGATGGACGGACATTGAAAAACTTTCATTTTGTAATTATCTGTAAGAAAATACAGTGAAAATGTCAAACTGTGTGGGCTGTGGGGCTGAGAGGAATAAAGAATGTGCATCACCATTCAAAGTCGAGAGTCATGATGAAATTGCAAATTCTTCCATCTAGAATAGCAAGTTTTTCATCAGGACAGCTGAACCTTTCCATGAATTAATGTTAAATTGAATTAAACCTTAAATGTGATATGAAACTGGTGTCTTTTTGTGGCTGCAAAGGAAGAGAGTTAATCTGCAATGAAGTGTTTTGACCAGTGCTTAACTTTAACATAGCATTTCAAAATCTATAAATCAGAAGAATTCATTACAGAGCCTCACCAGCCTTGATGAGTCACAACGCTGTAGGATAGAAACTGAAAGCTGCAGTTTAACAGAGGAAGGAAAATCCCCAAACATAAAGGCTTGCACAACAGTTTCACTTTTGTTTGAGCACCGACAGAGGAACACAAACCACCACCAACGTAGGAACTTGCTGCATTTTACGACAACAATTTTCTTCAAATTGCTGGTAAGTTTTATAGCTTCTAAACTGTATCTACAAAATGGAACATTTTTATGCTGCGAGTCAGATTTTAATCACTTTCTGCTGAAGGTTTTGCTGGAGGGTGTTGCCCAGCTGGGTTTTGTTTTGTGTAAGCGTCTGAGAAAAATCTGCATGATGTTTTTACAAATCAAACGTGTTGCATTGGTGGGATTTGCTGTAAATTCCCATAATGTTGATAAGCAACAGTACAAGTGGCACAAAATAACTAACTTCTGTTTTGGGTGGAGATTCGAAGTGAAAATGAAACTAAACAGACTCTTGTGCCATGTGGCTTAAAATCTTTAACAACTCAAATCTTAATTCCCTAATGGTAAATATTTAAAGATTACTGGATTGTTTTGCTCAAAAAAATCCAAATGTTGTCCCGTGATATAATCTGTCAAGTCTGTCTTTGTTAAATTAATGTTACTAATGTGTTCTCATTTGATTTACTTTAATCCAATATTTTATAAACTTTCATCCTATATTTTATTATTTTAATTCAATATTTTGCATAATTTAATCCTTTATTTTATTTTCTTTAATCTCAAAAAGGAAAATTCCTACAATCCTCTGAAAAATAAGAAGCATAGACTTGTATTATTAATTAGATCTAAGTGTTCAATTTGTGCATTTTTTAGGAAGTATGTCTTGTCATAAAATTCTTCCATGATTTCTGCATCCTCAGCTGAGTTTGAATCCTCATCGTCATCATGCCAGTGATCACGTCCGGCCTCTCTAACGATCAGCAGAAAAAGCTGCTCTCTCTCTTCGGCCACGTCAGACTCCACCTGCTCTACAAAGCCAGCATCCACGGTTACACTGCTGCTGCCTTCCACGGCCGCTGTGACACACAGGGCCCCACCGTCATCGTCGCTTACAACGCTGCTGGGTTTGTCTTTGGAGCCTACACCTCCAAAGACTACACCCAGAGTGATGGAGACATCATTGACAAGGATGCTTTCCTTTACAGCATCAGAGCTGAGCAGCAGAGACCTCTGAGGGTTGCAGGTATCACAGGGCAGTGTGCTTTCAAAGATGTAACCACTGGTCCAGATTATGGAGCTCTGGTGTTCCTGGATGGCGACAAGCCTGCATTAACGTCCAATCCGGGCAAAGGCTTCAACTTTGAAACCGCATACATGTACGGAGACGACTTGGAACTGACTGAGTTTGAGGTGTATCGAGTTGAAGGTGTGTGACAAGAAGCAAAGAGTTTATCTCACAGTGTTGCACTAAAGGCGACTTTTCACACCTAAATAGTGTTTTGCATGTTTAAGAACTTGACTAGGCTTTTTCTATAGTAAAAAACATGATCTAAAATACGTGAACACTGACTCAGAATTGTATATAAAGTGAATAAAAGTTTAAAGTTGGAATAAAATAAGCCATTATTTTATATTAACTGTGTTTTTCACATGCAGACTTGGGGGATCTCCTGGCCAAACCGTGGAGGAACATCCAGTGGACGGCTGAGTATGTGGAAATCTATGTTACAAAAGTGGAGTTTTTAATTAAAATATACAAAATTATATTCTCATTAACGGTTTCTGACAAAAACAAATTTTGCATCCTTGAACTGTGTAAATAATTTTCCTCCTCATGAAACGATTTTTTTAAAAAAAGAAAAAATTGCTGCATGTTTGCAGTTGTTGTGTGTCTTCTTGCAGTTATATTCTTGCAGCCGTTGTTGGCATCTGCTGCATTGCCACCACTATCTATTGATCAGTGAACTAACTAGGAATGTTGCCTGTGTGCTTGCAAGTGCATTGTTCAAACAAAATGTGGATCTGCTTGTAGAAACGTTCCTGCTAGTGCTACTAGAGCTGCTAGCCAAAACTCTGCACGGTACATTTAATTAACCAACTGGGTCTATCACGTTACCGAGCTTTATTTTGAAAATTGACACACATTTTGTATTGTAAATGTTTGATTTTCACTGAATGTGGTTACCGGTGAACTGACTGATTTCTCTTCCCTCTAGGAAAAAGGAGGCGTTGACGAAGGCCATCCTGAACTATAAGCCTGCCATCAAAACGGTGCATCAAGCCCGTGTGTTGCTGGTGGGCCCCGTTGGAGCCGGCAAATCCAGCCTCTTCAACTCCATCAACTCAGCATTTCGAGGCAACATGACCTCTCAGGCCATCGCTGGCACGGCAGGGAC
>NW_007579799.1:32460-60362 GCF_000690725.1 Stegastes partitus
AGACAGACAACCAAGCACACTCACATTCACACCTACGGACAATTTAGAATCACCAATTAACCTCAACATGTTTTTGGACCTTGTGGGACGAAGCCAGAGAACCCAGAGAGAACCCACGCTGCATGTATAGAACATGCAAACTCACCGGGACGTGAACCTATGATCTTCTCGCTGCGAGGCAACAGTGCTACTAACTGCGCCACCTTGCAGCATGCCAGAACCATTATGGGCCAAACTTCAAAGTCACATTGTGGCATTACTAGTGGGCTGTTGGTTGGACCACTTCGCCAAAAACTAGTAGACCATAAACACTTGTCAAAAAGACATAATTCAACTTTGGATTTTTTGCAATTTGTGCTGCCTTAATGAAGGTTTCCTCAACAGCTTCTCCAAAACTGACTCCACATGCTTTAAATGCACAGTCGGTCCAGTTAAACTACATTTTGTGTCTCCTCTGTAGTTTCGCACCTACACCATCAAGGCAGGGAAAGGTGGCGGAGCTGTTCCCCTGATCCTGTGTGACACGATGGGGCTGGAGGAAAACCCTGATGCTGGTCTGGACGTTGAAGACTTTGTCAGCATCTGCAAGGGTCACATCAAGGATCGCTACCAGGTCTCCTATTTAACCCACTTGCATACATCGTTGTGTAACAGTGCAGGCTGCTGACTGACGAATATGTTTTTTTGTCCTTCAGTTTAGTACGTCTGGGCCCCTCGTGGCAGATGCTCCTGGCTATAGGAAGAGCGCGTCTTTGAGCGACAAGATCCACTGTGTGGTCTATGTGGTGGACACCTGCAAGGCCTCACTTCTCAGCCAGAAAATGCGGGACAAGTTCGCTGCCATCAGGAAGAAAACCAACCAGCTGGGTTAGCAGTAGAATGAGATGTTTTCAGGAAGAGTCCAAGCATGTATCTGGATATTCTTATCTGCATGTACTTCTCATATATCAATACTACAGACATTTCAAATGTGTGATACTACTCAGCATTACTTTTTTGAAGGAGTTATTCCATCCCAAATCCTCAGGGTCCTTCTGCTCAACCATCCCTGGTTAGCTTGAAACTTAAAAAAATAAAAAAATCATGTTTATATTTATCTTTAAAAAGGCATCTGTGGATTTTTTTTAATTGATATTTATATACTTTCCAAAGTAATTAAGAGAAAGCAGTAAAAAAGCCTATCCACCCACTTTCAGCACATTTTTAATGCACAATAATTTGATGCCATATTTGAACGACAATATCTAAGGAACTATTAAAAATAAAAGCCTGAAATGCTCACTTTTATTTTCTTATTATGCCATTGATCTTAATTATAGTTGGAGAACCAGTTTGAAACTTCAGAACACAGTTTTTCTTGGATTTTTTTTAATGTGGTTCAACTTGTTCAACTTGGCTCAGTTATGAAAGTTACACAAAAACAATTTGATTTTTCATTTTTGTGTCAAAGTATCTCATGTCAAAAAGCATATATGTATATATGTATGTATATATATATATATATGTTGTTTTGTATTATTATGATGTGTATGTCCATGTGGTTCAAAAGAGTTTCGTTGACTTCTGCAGTATTTTCTTCTGATAATGTATGCTCAGATATAATTTAATCCATTTGTCCAGTATTGCAGATTCTGAATCGCTGCCATAATGAGAAATCACTGTGAATACTTCAAACGTTTATCTTTAGTAGTTCCTGAGATACTGTTGTTCAAACTTGGCCTCATATTTCACAACCTGAAAAGATGTTGGTCATCAGGAATCCTTTTCCTGCTGAAGCACAGATTTTGTTGCTGTTTTAATGATGGTATAATGAGTCAGTCAGCATTCATCTTGTGCTCTTCTCTGTTGTCTTGTCTTCATCAAGTGATTTGGCTCTGATTTCTTTCCTCTTCTGGCCCCTTGTTAGGAATTCCTCAGATTCTGGTGATGACTAAAGTGGACGAGGCCTGTCCGCTGGTGGGAGAGGACTTGAAGAATGTTTATCGCAGCGTTTACATCCAGAAGAAGGTGATGTTTTTCTTGTGATTTACCATGCAAGTTAGAAATGTACTGTGGTGGCATTAATTCATCTTTGTGTATTTGTCTGGTTTCCATTCAGGCCCGTGAGCTGAGCGGGTCTCTGGGCATCCCTTTGAGCTGTGTGCTGCCGGTGAAGAACTACAGCCAAGAGCTGGAGCTGGACCAGGACACTGACACGCTGCTGTTTACTGCTGTGGAGCAGATGCTCCACTACGCCGACAGCTTTTTTGAAAACCAGGCTGTCGAGAGTCAAGACGAAGATGAAAAGCTGGAGCTCTACCGATCCAATGAGAAAAACATTGTCTGAAAATCAGAGGAAGCGATAAGACTAATGAGTCCATTAATCTGATACACGGCACTGTGCAAAAGTTTCTGGATATTAAATTCTTAGTGAGGTTTCTGGTGCATCTAAAATTCATTGTGCTGTGTGCTATGGCTAGAATCACAAAGAACTAAACTATCTTTTAAATTATCTTCAACAACAAAACATACAAGTAGAAACAGCGACACAAGTTAAATCCTCAGAAGAACTGTGGCAAGTTCTCCATGATGAAGGAAATGATCTGCAAAATTCATATAAACGCCATAAAATAGCTGTTTTTTCTTATTTTCTACATTTGGTAAAAAGTTAATTTAGTGAATGATTGAACAGTGTTCATGGTCTTATTTTTGAAAGCATCTTTTCTGAAAATGTGCACAGTACTGTTTTTTTTATTTTCTATTCTGGGGTCTAAGGTTACATTCACTTCTAAAAAAAAAAACTGCCTGGTACTGATAGTAATCCTTAGTGGACACAGATTTTGTTTTTTCCAGCAGATTGTTGACTATTACATTTCAATGCTTTGAGGTTAAAGTTGAGCTCAGTTACCGTTAAGTCCATCACTGATATGACGCTCCAGAGATGCCACTGAGCAGACTTTGAATAGAGATTATTCAATCAGCTTCCAAGATCAAGAATGAACTTTGACACCTTTGCAACACCGTGGGTGAAACGTCTTCACTGTCTTTGCTAAACTGGCTGGACTTTGAGGTGAGATTTGTGTTTCAGCTTTGAGTTCCAGATGTCTCGAAACATTTGCAAATGAAAAACTTTTTCTTGTTTTTTTCTCTTCTTCTGCTGAACTGAAAACTCAAAAATGCTGGTGCAGCTTTGTGCAGGTTTACACACTTGGTGTCATTACACATGAGCAAATATGCCTGATGGAGCTTGTTTTTTTCTTTCTTTTGTTATGCATAAAGGTCTTGCTTGTACAAGTGCAGCTGTTTGGAAAGCTTCAGTCTCATGTGACTTTCAGTTTTACAATAGAGGGACGGTTACGTGTGGAGACTTTCATTTTTCAACCACTAGATGTCACCCATAGTTTCATAATCACTGGTGTTGTGGAAACTTGATGTTATGAAAAAGATAAGAAGCTTATGTTTGCATAATGTTGTCTGAAGGTGGATTTGTAGTTTTTTTAAATTCTCATTTACAGCTGGATTTCTGTATAATCATATATTTCCTTGTGCAGAATGCCTCCTCTCACTCAGTCAGAATGACAAAGCAGATACACTTTCGTCTTGTAATCACTTAATGTAACCAAACAAATAAACCGACGAGTCCACATGACGAAGAGAGACGTTGCTTTTCGTTTGAGCCAATTGTCGAACTCGGGTAGTTTCGGTGCCGCCCTCCTCGCGGCTCCGGTATAAAGTCTGTGGCGCAACGTTGCCAACAACAAAACGCACCAACTCGCCCGCAGAGGCTAGACGCACTTTGGGACTATTCAAGCCTGCGGGACCGTACTTTCACGCTGTTTACGCACCGGGATTAATTTGTGATTCGCAAAACATGATTCCTGAGGAGAGCTTCGGCGCCATCGAGAACAGGTGAGAGTTGTGGCTCGGTTTTTACGCACGGAGAGTTGCAGCGTTTGGTCCGTCTGAGCCATGTGCACGCAGCTCGTGTGCCGGACAGGAACGCTTGTCGTTCTTTGAACCCTGGAATTACCTGAACTGCTGATGCTGATGTAATTAAACCTCTGTGTGTTTGCGAGCTTGGATTTAAGACTTCATTTGGCAGAGATTTGCAGCATCTCAGTGATAGAAGCGCTACGATTTTTTTTTAAGCCATAAAAGGCGAAATTCTAAGTTGATGCATGAATTATTTTGAGCTCGGGTCACATGATTTAAAAATATGATACTTGAGCAGCACTATGCATGCATGCATGTATGTTGCACAAACTGCAGCACTGCTCATTTAGACTGCATATGCATTCATGTAAAGTTGAATTTCCGTTTTTGCAACCAGCCCCATGCAACATGAAAACTAAGCATTTTATCAGACTTTAGATATAAAAAGTAAGGCATTGACTAAGTAATATGTCCATTTTGGGCAAAAAAAACAATTCAAAATGTAGTTTCATTGCAGAATACAAAAGGCTAATTGTTCTTTTTTTCTTCCCCCTCAGGATGCAGTCTGTAGGCCTGGCTCTGGAGGAGTTGCTGGTAACAGCTCAGAAACAGGACTGCCTCACTGTGGGCATCTATGAATCAGCCAAACTTCTCAATGCGTGAGTGGAAACTTATCAAATGTGGCTTTATAATATCTCTAATGTTTTATATATGCTTCTCCTATATTCCTGAGAGTAATACTTCCCAGTTTAACTTTCCCAAACATGTGACTTTAAGTTATTTTTTTTTCCTCCTCAGAGATCCGGACAGTGTGGTGCTGTGCGTCCTGGCAGCCGACGATGAAGACGACGTGGCGCTGAAGATCCACTTCACGCTGCTGCAGTCCTTCTGCTGCGATAGCGGCATCACCATCCTGCGAGTCTGTGGGGTTCGGCGGCTCCAGCAGCTGCTGGGTGCCGTGGATGTCAACAGGAACCAGGAGGAGTGCGGAGACCTTCACTGCATTCTGGTTACGGTGCGTTGACTCAGCACAACAGCTCATTGCTTATGTAACTGAGAGGCCAAAGTGGAAGTGTATTTTTATTACAGGTTCTTGTGATGATCGAACTGAAATGTTCCTGCAACCTACTGGAAGTTTGAACTTCATTTGCTTCTTTCTTCCGTGCAGAACCCTCAGGCAGACCACTGCAGACTACAGGAAGTGGGGATCTACTGCCAGGAGAGTCGGCGCCTGGATCAGTGGGTGCCTGAACTGGTCCTGCAGGAGCGCTGAAGGGTCTGCATACTCCAAAACAAAAAAAACCCCAAAAATAAACAAAACACAGCAGCTATCTGGGTCCAGATACTGATTAACTGAGGGGTCGTGATGCTCAAGCAGGGATGACCTGGAGTGAACTCGTCCCAGTGCACAATCCTGACTGATAACAAGCAGGAATCGAGGACTTCCTTTCAATGACAAGTGAAACAGTTGGACTGGAGTTTCTTGAATCTGTGTTTATGTGCAAAAGATGCAAACAGAAAAGCAGAATCAGGCCACATTGTGTTTTTGTTTTTTTTCCCACATCAGTATAACACAGGCTCAGCTTCTGTTTTGTGCTACTGTTTGGGTACTCACAATGTTTATGGGGTGTGGCATGGATCATTAAGAGGAGCATTAGCTTCGAAAGCAACGTGTCCACACCCCAGCTGGTACCTGGAAGACTTGGAATGTTGAAATGCTGAAACTATCCCTGACATTCCTGTGTGTTCAGATGTAGGAGTGTCCCAGGAGAGAAGAGGTGTGTGTGTGTGTGTGTGTCTATGAATGTGTGGTATGCATATACGATACTTGTATCTTTCTTTAGAAAAGACGGGGTGTGCAGCGTTCTTGAAATGAGCAGCTGAACCTGCGGAGGAATCGTCACCATGGAAACTGAAATGGAAATGATGTTGGAGTTGAAAAGGCACACAGGAATTACTGAGGTTGCAGATCCGAAAAACTGCAGATGGAGCTTTAAAGCACGATGTGTTCTTGGAAAAGTTCAAAATTCAGGAGGACACAGAGTGAACCGCCTTGTTTGTTCTGAACGGGTCCGCTTTAAATGATTGTACTGAAAAAAAAGAAACCACAGTCCTCTTTGTGCCTTCAAGAGTGTTTTGTAACTAATAAGTGGAGACACTGTTAATTTATTGATTGTATCAGTTGTATTTTTGTAGCTATTTGTGCTCTATAAAATAAGCCAATAAATTATTGTGTTCATAAATGGTTGACTGCTTTTTTTTTTTTTTTTTTCAAGGGGTTGCTGCTCAAATTTCAAAACAAACGGCATGTGTGCGTCATGGAACCAGCTGAGTCACGCAACTACATTCACACTGAAGCAATGGAAAATGCGTGCACACTTTGAGCAAAGTATTCGTCACTGACAGTCTTGTTTTTCTGTTGTGGTAAACACAAGTCAGTCAGGTTGAAACCGGTGTGGAGGCTTTTTGTATCTGAAGAAACGGGCAGAACAAGTTGATTCAGACTTACTGTCCCCGCTTGTTAGGAAGCAGGACGGAAAGATGCACGCTAACTGTCGAAACTTTCTGCCAAAGCTGCATTCCAGCTGTGTGCATGTATGTGTTACATCATATAATGCAGCTAAAGCCCTCTGAAAACATGTTGCACGCAAGTGTGCATGCGAGTGTTGGTAACCCCTCCCATGCCACTGTGTCTCCACTTGATCCCGGTATCTCCTCTTGTGTTTTGCTCTTTACTCCACCCTCTTCTCTCACATGTCTGCTCACAGCTCCGACTGCAGAGCTCAGGAGAGAGGAACATTCAGGCACATGGACCTCCCATTTGTTTACAATCTGCCGGACAGAGGAGTGCCTGCTGAGGTGGACGGACTTCTAATTGGCTGTGGCTCGTCCACCCTAAACCTGATTGGCTGTGACTTGCAAGAAAAGGGTCTGGGCAGGGTTGCGTGGGGGGAGGGAGGGAGTGTGGTTTGAAACTTGTAGAAGGCTCGTGACTGTTGAGCTGCAAAGGGCACAGAGGAGGCCTGAGACAGAAGAGCTGCAACAATGGCATTCCTGTTAAATGACCCAACTGGGAGGATTTACCTTTAGCTTTGTTTGCTCTGTTTGGTGCATCATGGTTTCATCTCTTGCTCTGCACATCGTGTACCCATTAGTCCAGGGAGCATGTGTGTGCATGAGCACTGAATAATTTTACAGTCATTGCAAGAAAAAGCCTCCTATTCAGCCTGAACAAAAAAGAAAGAAAAACCAAAGAAACCAACAAAGTGCAGCTAATAATTAACAGCAGTCTGCAGCAGTGAAGGCAGACCTTTGAGGCTGTACTGAACTTAATGCTGCAAACATGCTGCTATAAAGTTTGCAGTGTTTACCGTCATAGTTTAGGGTATTATCATGCTGACATTTGCTCAGCATGCTTTATAATATGTTAGAGTTGAAACCAGAAGTTTACATACACTATATAAAAAGACATGTAACCTTTTTTTCCTCACTGGCTGACATTAAATCAGACTAAACTTTTCCTGTTTTAGGTCAGTGAGGATTACCAAAATTATTTCTATTTGCTAAATGCCAGAATAATGAGAGAGAGAATACTTTCAGATAATTTTTTATTACGTTCTTCAGAGACAGAAGTTTACATCCACTAAGATGCCTTCAAACTATTTGGGAAAGCCCAGATGATGATGTCATGGCTTTGGAAGCTTTTGATAGGATAATTGACAACATTTGAGTTAATTGGAGGCACACCTGCAGATGTATTTTAATCTAAACAAATTAGCCAAGTATGAGGAAGAGAACTGTGGACCTCCACATGTCTAGTTCATCTTTGGGTACAATTTCCAGATGCCTTAATTTTCCACGTTCATCTGTTCAAACAATTATTATGCAAGTATAAACACCATGGGAATGTCCAGCCATCACACCGCTCAGAAAGGAGACGGTTCTGTGTCCCAGAGATGTGAGATGAGAGTGTTTTGGTGCAAAATGTGCGTATCAACCCCAGAACAAAAGCTAAAGACCTTGTGAAGATGCTGCTGAAGCTGGTCAGAGAGTCATTATCCACAATGAAACAAGTCCTGTACCGACATGGACTGGAAGACTGCTCAGAGAGGAAGAAGATGTTACTCCAAAAGCACCATAAAAACATCAGATTACAGTTTGCAAATGCACACAGGGACAAAGAGCTGAGTTTTTGGAGACATGTCCTGTGGTCTGATGAAACGGAAATTAAACTGTTTGGCCTTAATGACCATCGTTACATTTGGAGGAAAAAGGGGGAAGCTTGAAGCCTGAGAACAACATCCCAACTGTGGAGCACGGGGGTGGCAGCATCATGCTGTGGAGGTGTTTTGCTGCAGGAGGGACTGATGCACTTCACACAATAGATGCATCATGAGGAAAGAACAATATGTGGAAATATTGAAGCAACATCTCAAGACATCAGCAGGAAGTTAAAGCTTGGGTGCAAATGGGTCTTCAAATGGACAATGACCCAAAGCATACCACCAGAATAGTTACAATGTGGCTTAAGTACAACAAAGTCAATGTTCTGGAGTGGCCTTTACTAAGCCCTGATCTCAATCCTGTAGAAAATTTGTGGGCAGAGCTGAAAAGGCGTGTGGAGCAAGGTGGCTTACAAACCAGACTCAGTTCCACCAGTTCTGTTGGAGGAATGGGCCAGAATACCAGCAAACTATTGTGAGAAGCTTGTGGAAGGAAACCCAAAACATTTGACCCAAGTCATACAGTTTAAAGGCAACGCTACCAAATACTAAGAAAATGTATGAAAACTTCTGACTTTGAAGAAAGTAATAAAAAAATCTCTAAAAAATATTCTCTCTCATTATTCTGGCATTTAGGAGACAGAAATAATTTTGGTAATCCTAACTGATCTAAAACAGGGAAAGTTTAGTCTGATTTAATGTAAATGTCTTTCTTTCTTTCTTTTTCAAAATTTCTCAATAATTTTAGAAGCAATTTTAGCATTTTAGTCTGGACCAAAGTGGTAACTTAACTGACAGTACAATCACACAGTGCTGTTAACACGGGTAATACATGAATAAAATTAAACAATAATAATAAAAAAGACACAAAAGTGTGTGTTATTATATCATCTTTTTATTAATGTTATCTACTTCTCAATATCGTCTTTTTTTTTAACAGCAATATCCACAAAATATTAACAGTGTGCAAGAAAACATGAGTTATGGCACATCAGAGAACAGTTACAAAAAATAGATATATTTTCTTCATAATCAATCAAGGCAAAAAGATACATATACTGTATGCATACACAGGAGATCAGAACACAAAAGATGAGTCTCAGGAAGGGCTCAGAGCCAATTCAGTGATGTTTGATATGAAAGTCCACCAGCGAGGAGCCTCAACTCTCCTCGCCGGGACCGGACGTGAATATCGCCGGGCTCGCTTTGTGTCACAGCACACCAGCGGATTTCCATCTTGAGCCACGTTAAGACCATTCGTTCTGTTGATCTGATAACCCCAAGACCAGCATTAACACAATATACGCCACTATAAGGCAAACTAACAACCAATCAGTCGGACAAACCGTCGGCCAAACCAGCAATTCAGGCCGGCTGTCTCTGATTGTAGCCCAACCAGGGATGGAATGATTGAAAAACAACAAAACAATGATGATAAAAAAATAGCATATGTCAGGCATTATCAGGACAACATCAGTGTGTGCATGTATGTATGTGTGTGTGCTGATATGATATGCATGCTTGTGTTATTTAGTGTGAAACCTCTGCATTTGTCGTCCTATTTGACTTTATCTTGCAAAGAAATGACAAGGAACAAGATTTCTTTTTCTCTTTCCTGAATCTTGCGATACTTTAGGAATACGTAAACTTGCCCCAGATGAGTAAATCTGAGTTACTTCGAACTTCTCGCTGCAGATTTGCTTTCTATCCCTTCAGACAAAATAATGGAATTTTTTGCGAAGGGATAGTTTGATGATACCTCTTTCATGTCTGATGCCATGTTTGCTAAATCCAAAGCTACACCCAGCAGCAGGTTAGAAACAGCCCGAACCAGCACGTCTGAAGCTCACGACTTCATGGCGATGGTGAGACAGCAAGGAGATATACAGTAGCATGTTAATTAGCGAGCAACAGACGACTGCAGGAAGGCGGATCTTGTTACCATTTTACAGAGTCAGATAAGTTAACCAGCTGTTGGATTTAGCTTTGAGCAGACAGACAAAAAAAAGTGCCATAGAGCAAATATGCAAATTTCTCCAAATGCCAAGCTTTGCCTTGAGGTCTCTAAGGCTTGAATGAGTGCTAAAAAATAACCTGTAGCTAAGACCAGGGCTTAAAAAAGCAAAATAAAGCCCCCTTAATATTGTAAATGCATCAGCTTTGTGATTATCGGTCATCACATCAGAAATAACTCCAGCTGAACAATTTTAGCTCCTTTTTTTTTCTCACATGGGCCTCCGACTGATCAAACGAGCGAGCGGAGGCCGTGCGAGCTGCTCTGACTCGTGGTATCACGTGACCTCTCCTGTGGTCCGACTAACCCTGACCTCGACCTGCGGAGCTGCAGCGCTGCACCGCGGCACTGGAGGCGCTGTGTGTTCTCACACTGTGTTTCTCCCACACACACACACACTGACCACGCACACTCACACACACAAATGCGTGCGCCTCTATTTTTCTCCTCTCCGCCTACTGCTCTGCCAAATCATCCTTTTTCGGCTCCCAAACAGCAGCACCCACACATGCACACAAACTCACACACCCTCAGCCCTCTCTATGGCCTTTCTCCAGCTCCTCAAATGGCCTGTTCCCTCTCTCGCTCGCTCTCTCTCTGTCTTTCTGCTTGGAACAAAAGCAAATGAGAGATGAAGCGAGGCTTTGTGTCAGGAGCAATCGCCTACGGTGATAAAACAGAACAGCTAATTAGCGAGTGAATCATTAAGTTGTGTTTTTTTTTAAAGGGCGTTTTGGGGAAAATATGCAAATATTTCACTCTGAGAGCTGGAAAACATACAGCCTGGCTCCGTGTGAAGGTAACAAAAAAAATCCGCCGATCGACACTTCTAAATCCTGCAAAACTGCAAATTGTCAGTTTTGCACGGACGGATTAAACAAACAAAATATAACGTGTTAATTAGCACGCTTTAGAGGTGTCGGTAAATAGAGAGATAGCACTAAATCGTGTAGTATCGAGGGTATGTTTGCAGGGTGTCCCCAGCGGACTGTCTGCTTTGAACACAGATTTGTGCAAACTCTCCAACAACTTTTTGCCACCTCTGAAAATCTCCATAAAGTCAGTGTAGCAGGTGGATCATGTTGATCCAGTGATATGACAACAGGAAAGCAAGTGGGATCAACCCCAAAGACGGTCCGTCAGCAGTCAGAAGTCCTGTCCACCCCGCTCTGTCACCGTACGCAACAACAACCTCAGTTAAATGCGACACATGACGGCACAAAGCTCCCTTCTCTCAGCAAGTTTAACCATCAAAACTTTAACCTTTAACCCTAAAACCTGAAAAGCACCTGCAAGAGAGAGTGTAGGCGTGTATAGATCTGTGTGTGTTGTCCCAGTTGCCCAAAACTCAACACTTGAGAGGGAAAAAAAAAAAAAAATGTAGGTGATAAAGGACAGATCAGGAGGTTGGTTTTTTTTGCCACTGGAATGAGGTCAGATGTTGATTCATCCTCTTAGCAGGACGTGATCCTACACCTAACAGGGGCCGTTTCTTTTTTTTTAGTTTCTGGTACACTATTTCATCCTCATCAGTTGTATTTCTATCCGTGGTAGAAAACCAACCTCCGCCATCACAAGGCTCTAAAACCTGAATGACAAAAGAAAAAAAGAAAAAGAAGACAGACATGATTCTGACTGACAGAACAGAGTAAGTAGTTACTTAAAGAAAAAAAAACTAAAAAACCCAACATCCACAGAGGGGAAGTCTGTGTTTAGATTTTGTATCTTACAAACACTGTACAGGGTAATACTCAACTGACCAGGTTCCATGGACTCCATAGAAAGAAGAAAACTGAAAAAATAAAACCCGAAAACAGCTACTCTTCAACTTATCACTTCTGCACATGTCGGAAAGAAAGTTTATACACTTAGTTTGTTTCTCTTAACTTCGTTTTTTTCTTCTTCTTCTTCATCTTCAGTTTTTACAATCAAGTTTGGTTTGTCAGAGGAGGAGGAGGAGGAGGAGGAGGAGGAGGAGGAGGAAGAAGGAGGAAGGACGACACAGAAAGGGGGACCGCCGCCTCCGACCGATCCAGTCCGAACTCACGCTACAGTGAGCTGTTAAACTGGGGAGACGTTTAAAGCCAGGCAATCTGATTTATAGCCAAAATTATTATGCATTAAAACAAGATTTTATCCAAAGAGGCAAACAAAACAAACACCTCCATCTATGCAGACTCTCCATTTTATCTCTTCCTTCCCTTCACCTTACAGAAACCGACAAATGTGAGCTGAGAAGGTGGAAGGTGGCGCCTTCATTTCTACTTTTTTTTTTTTTTTTAAAAATATCTCCTCCAGCCTTACAGTCCTTGCTAGACTGATTCCCCCCCGGTGTGGACGGTCTGTGAACCTCGCCCTCTCTCGGGGTAAAGCACAGGGAGGCTTGTTGTACAGTAGAAACCTTTGTTTAAGATCTGATGTAGGTATTACCCCTGGCTCACAACCAGATCTCCTGTTATAATACAAGCAGGAAAAGAAACCTGATCAGCCAGAGGCAACACCTATGTCAAAGCAAAACAATCGGGAAAAAAAAAGTACAGTATTATCTTATCTGTTAAGTAATGCTTCAACAAAAAAAATATCTAAACATACATTGAGTTCACAAACAAGTTAAGAAAAGTGCAGTAAACGTCCGCGGTTAATAGCTTGAGTTCTATGTAGAGCCGTTCACTGTGTTCTTTTCTCTCATAGGTGCAGATTTGGAGTCAGGATTAGATTTCCAAAAGCGACAGCAGATCGGCATCTAGAGACGACTTATCTTCTTTTTTTTTTTGTACAGGTTGGCACAGCTGGAGGCTCGGCCAAAGGCTGCAGACAGCCATAGTGAGGCCACAGGCAGAAAAGGTCTGTTGATACAGGTTTTGGGCGGGAACATGCTATAAGTCCGATAAAGGCAAAGGGCTTTAGCCACTTGCTCCAGAATCACCCGCCATGATTTATCGCTAGCAGGTTCGAGGACAAAGCTCTCTCTTCTTTTCTTTTCTTTTTTTAACTCCCGTAGAAAAAAGAAGCATTTGTCGAGCTTTTAATAGGACACCGGGTCGTGTTTGGCACGGTCGGCCTAGCGCCTACCACCCTTTTGCCCACGTACATCCTCCCACTCCCTGCCTATGGCACAGCTGATCATGCTTCACCCGACACCTCACTTCATGACAAAAGAACAGAAAAAAAAGAAAACACCGGTTTCCTACTGATTATTAATGTCCAAATCCCTTTTTTCAAGTTAAGCTGTAGTTAATTCACCAGCATATATGAATATTACCAAAGCACCTTGGATCATACTCAGTGATATACTGATCTCAGCCACCGTGAGCACGAGATACCTGCCCCCTAGCTGTGGCTCTGGGGTATGGCGCTTTTCCAGTGTGGCTATTTTAGGTGTGTGTGTGTGTCTATGTGTGGATATGCAGCCCTGTATGATCAGATAGGGTTGCTCACAGTTGTGTGTGTGTGTGTGGGGATGTCTGGAGATCTGTTCAGATAGTGAGTGTGTGTTTATGTGTGCATGAGTGTGTGTAAGTGTGTGTGTGTCTGTGTGTGTGTATGAGGGCAGGAAAAGCGGGGTGCAGCTATAGGATGATGCAGGGTTTCTTGTCCTTGAAAGGGTTTTCAGAAGTGGGCACCCCAACCAGCAGAGGGTCGCTACGAGCGTGCTGCTCACAGTAACTCATCAGGTCTGCTGCCGCTTTAGACACCTGACGAGGGCCGAGAGGGAGAGATGGGGGGAGATGAGGGAGGAGCAAAAAAAAGGAGATGGACGAGAACATTAAATGGGAAGAAATGTGGAGAGAAAACAGACAAATGGGAAGAAGGAAAAATGAAGTTGTGAGGAAGGGAAATAGGGAAGAAGGCCGGAAAGGGAAGGAAACAGGAGGACACGGGAAGATAAAGGGAGAAGGAGAGTCAGATGTGCAGTGAGCAATGTGAATATACTCCATGACTGCAAGAAAAAAACTACTACAGTAAAAGTTCACAAGTATTAGCAGCAAAATTTAGTTAAAGTATTGTATTAAAGTACTGGTTTGATCCCTGTGACTGATATATTATTAAATATAGCAGCACTGGATTATTAATACTGAAGCGATCGGTGTGTTCGCAGCATGTTGCAGCTGCTGCAGGTTCAAACTACTTTATGTCCAGCTTTATAAACAGAAACCAGAAAATAAATCTGTGGGGTCACCAGATGATTAATAGGAGAAAAAAGTAAGTTCTGATACACAAATCTGGTTTCAGTTTTAGCACTTTTTTTCTCCAATCTTTGATACATGGTGACATACTCCATCCATCCATTATCTACACACCGCTTAATCCTCACTAGGGTCATGGGGGGCTGGAGTCTATCCCAGCTGACTTAGGGCGAAGGCAGGAGACACCCTGGACAGGTCACCAGTCTATCACAGGGCTACACTTAGAGACAGACAACCAAGCACACTCACATTCACACCTACGGACAATTTAGAATCACCAATTAACCTCAACATGTTTTTGGACCTTGTGGGAGGAAGCCGGAGAACCCGGAGAGAACCCACGCTGCACGGGGAGAACATGGAGACTCCACACAGAAAGATTCCGGTGCCCCCACCGGGACGCGAACCGGCAACCTTCTTGCTGCGAGGCAACAGTGAGGCAACAGTGCTACCAACTGCACCACCTTGCAGCCCCATGGTGACATACTGGATCATATAAATATTTACAGAAAGGAAACCAGAAGCTCAGAGCTTAGGCCTAGTTTGACTTTGTCATTTTTGACAAGTTGGAAGACATTTTGGACTAATTTTTGTCCTTTTTGACATTCTTGGAGTAATTAAAGACACATTTCAAGGAATTTTGGACAACTTTATTGTCACTTTGGACAATTTTTTAAAGAATTTGACACAAATTTAAAGTCATTTTGTTCAGAAAAAAACAACAATTTCTTTGAAAACAGTGAACTGCGTTGTTCTAAGGCAAGTTTGCCTTATTTTGACTTTAACTGTCATTGCAGAAGGGCTGCACAGTGACTTGGTGGTTAGCACCGTCACCTCACAGCCAGAAGATCCTCGGTTCGCGTCCCGGTTAGGACATCTGGGATCTTTGCACAGTCTCCCTGTGCAGTGTGGGTTCTCTCTCTGGCAGTCCAATAATTAAGTGGGGGTTCTAAATCACATGTAGTGTGCTTGTTTGTCTCTCTGTGTAGCCCTGTGATAGACTGGCGACCTTCACCCTGAGGCGGCTGGGATAGGCTCCAGTCCCCCGGTGACCCTAGTGAGGATTAAGCGGTGTATAGATAATGGATGGATGGATGTCATTTTAGACATTGGTCAAAATGTGACAGTGAGCCACACATATCTTTTTGTAAGACATCAGGAGCGAAAAAGGTCAGAAACTGCTGGTTTGTTCTTCAACAATGTGTTATCTTATATTTAAAATGCTTCTTATATTGTCCATTGTGTTAAAACTTTATCCTAAAATGTCTGTGGCTGAGTGCAAATCTTCAAAACTGTACTTAAGTTCCACAGTTGAATATATATAGTTTCCACCACTGCCAGCATGGATGAATAATTATAACCACACATAATTTAGACACAAACGTGGCAGAAAACTGTTGTCTTTACCTTAATACGTTCAATCCCTGCCTCAATCCTCAGCTGTTCCACCAGTTTCCTGGCCTGGGCGATATTATTAGTGGTAGACATACTGATCCATCAGAATACACCAACACAGGAGAAAACTAGACGAGAGAGAAAGAGAGAGAGAAAATAAATACTCCAAAATAGACTTTTTGTTGTATTGTGCATGTATGTACACATGCAGTCGATCCTCTGTGTGATATCTCAGCAATGTTTAGTTTAGTCCATCACATTTATTTTTCAGGGGCCATTTTGCAGCGAACCATTGATCCTTTACCGCATCGTACCAGATTTAGCAACGAGCAAATTCCCTTCTGCTTTTCCTAAAACTTTCTTTTGCAGTAATTTTGCAATGTTCTGCACTATAAAGCTAAAAAACATCCCCCCAAAATACATAAAAGTTAAACAAATCAACAAAATAGCAAGACAACAAAATTAAACAGAGAATCAGTGAACTAAAGACCAACTTACTGATTCTTTTCCAGAGCTTTCAGCTGAGAGATAAAGCTGCAACGAGTGATTATTTTCATCGATGAATAATTGAAAGTTTGGTCTACAAGACGGCAGAAAAATATCAACCAGTATTTCCTGAAGCCCAAGAAGACGTTCTCAAACACCTTGTTTTATCCACAACCTAAAGATATTGAATTTACTGATATAGAGGAGTGAAGAAACCAGAAAATGCTTGATTTTGAGAAGCTAGAATCAGAGAATTGAGGCATTTTTCTTTAAAATGGACTCAGACTGATTAACGGATTATCAAAACAACGGCAACTTAATATAATAGTTCAGAACTAGTCGATTAATCATTGCAGCTCTACTCAGGGCTGCTCAAAAGTTTAGTTGAGATTTCTTTAGTGAAAATCCTATTTTAAGGTAAACTTTCACACTCAGGACACTGTTGGTTTTAGTTGCATTTGCATGAACAAAGTTAAATCGGTCGATTATTAGTAAAATGAGATTATTATTATGGGCTTGCAGTGCCCGTAAGAATCATATTTCACTATTAATTGGGTTTGTTGGGCGACACTGTAGCTAAGATTCAAAAGCTAAATCACTTCATTCAGAGGACTGTGTGACCTCAGCTGTGGAGCTACAGCTCCACTGTGAGGTGACCACGTGATGGTGCAACACAACCATGAGTGAAATATGGCGCTTGTCTGGTTCGAAATACAGTTTATGAAGGTGAGAATATATACAGATACAGTGCCACTAAGAATAGTGTTTGATATACAAAAAGGCAATTTAAAAAAATTAAAGTATCATCACATGGTACAAATAAAAGGATCGTACACTCATGTGTGAATAGGAACACACCTGGACATGACTGAGGTGCATTTAGGAATGAGGATGCTGTGATCCAAACATTTAAATAAGCAACATCTTAATGTTTTTTCCAGCCTCCAGGTTAAGAAAAGTTGGATTTAAGAGACTTTGCAGACTGAGTGGCACAGCAAAATGAAAAAATGGAGCATTACCTGACTGATGGCGTGCAGACAGGACCCTCTCTGAACACGAACGGATGAGGCGATCAGCGGGAAAGCAGTTGCCGAGTCAAAACGACAGAGCTGGACGGCGGCTGAGCTTACATTGGCTTGTCTCTGTAAAGGAAAAAACAGGTAAGAGATGAAGGAGTGAGTTAAGTGTTTAGGTTACAAACACGGCTATAAATGTTAGTTTGCAACATGGGGATCTGAAAAATACTGCTGGATATAAGATTTAGTTCCACATGGATGTGGAGTGAAGCCTGCATTAAAACGATCATTAGAATAAAACTCTTTATAGAGAAAAATCTGTTTACTATAGTTTGCTTTGAAGAGGGCCAAATTAGATATATCAATGATCAAAATATGAACACTGGTAGAATTCACTTCATTTCCAAATGATCATTTCTGTCCTCACTGCTTCATTTTCCTCCAGAAAACACCTGTAAGGCCACTGCACTGATCACATTCGTCTTCATTCAGAGTTTTTTTTCACATCATCGTGTCCAAAACTTATTGAAAACCCCCCACAAATCCCCAGCGTCTTTCATTCACACTCTGTTTTGGCACAGCATGGAAGTTTCCCCGTCGTTGCATATGATCAAAATACACCTCGCGCCTCACATACATCCGTCTGAGCGTGTTACCACTGTGTCTCTCACTCTGTCTCTCTGTCTGTCGCCCTCTCTCACAGGAGGAGAGTCCTGTTTTAATTACTCCTACTGTGGAGTAGCTCAGAGATTCATGTCTGTAATTAGGGCTTTTGTGTGCATGTGTGTGTGTGTGTGTGTGTGTTTGAGAGAAAGTGAAATAAGAAGTGAATGACGGTAGGTAACACCTTGACAAAATTCTCTTTCTAATTATTCTCCTTATGAAGACATTCATTGATTGTTGCCTCAATTTAACCCCAATTTTAAGCCCTCATCTTAATCTTAAACCCGAACTCTAATCCTAACTCGACCCTTAGAGGTCAAAGGTCAGCACTTTAAAAAAGATTTTCACATTCGCGAGCTTGTTTTTGATCCACTTATACGGACGCTTCAGATGCATTCTTGTCACAACTTCCTCCTCAGTTTAGAGAATTCAGCAACTTTTTTTTGGATAAAAACTGTCTCATATTTTTAAAGGCCTGTTAATACTAGAGCATAGCAGAAAGAAAAAAAAGAAAAGGCCATTGTTTTGGCAAATTAGGGCACATAGCTCTTATTGCATTAGCTTCCTTTACTAGTAAGAAGTACAAGCTGCAGCACTGATATCATTGATTCTGGTGCTTGTGTTGCTTATCATCGGAGTCAATTTTGAGGCCTTTTTTTGGACATCCCCAAGAAGACAGCAACTTTTAACACCAAAATCTAAAGTTTTATCTCATCTAGAATCTACTCTTGCAGCCATGTGTTTCCTCTCCTCAAACTAACATCAAACCTCTCGTTATACATCGATTTACACATTTACATGCTTCTAGACTTTCTGTAGTGACTGTTAAGGTGATTAACCTTTCAAGCACATCATTTCTACAGATTCTTATCCAGCAGGGGAAACACAAAGCATCGTTTCTGTTCCATAGGCAGCACTTCTTGTGATATTCTTGCGGCAGCTCGGATGTGAACGTGTGACTTGATGAAAGTCCCTAAAATGTGTTTATTAGCACAAACACCTGTTCCATCACAGCATACTCCTGGCTTCTCATTACCTCTCAGGGTTCAGCGAATGTCCCCAAGTCACCCCACATGCAGCATCATCCAGCAGAAGAATATGAATATGCCACAACAAACACTGACAAGCTGAGTGCTACTAATGTGCTCTAACTGTGGACTCTTTGTTTACAAGCTGCTGACAGAAATTGAAGTTTTTATATGCTGTCATGTGGCACACTTTTAGGAAACGTGCAGCCGAATAACTTCATCTACACTTTGGATGCTGTAAACCTTTTCTCAGCCTGTTGATTTTTCAAACTTTTCTCTACTATGGCGCAGAGAAGCTTTGAGAAAAATACAGCACAAACAGGAATCTCTGCCCCTCCAGAGCCACAGCTCTCCTCTCCTCCTGCCTCTCCAAATTGAAAACATCTCTTGTTGCACGGAAGGAAAAAAACAAAACAGGCAACATATACAGTAACCTGGTCATTTGTCTTGGCTTAGACCTAAAATAACATCACCAGAGCTGGTCAGGCCCAAGCAGCCGGCCAACCAACCGAGCAGCGAGCCCACGGAGGCTCTCAAGACGCGCAAAAATGCATCAATCCTTATTGATCCTCGCAGCTCCTGAGCGCCGATCGGGCCTACAGTACGGAGCCATGTCCTCTGCTATAGGCCCTGCTCGCTGCTCTACCGTGTGAAAACACAATGCGGGCATTTTGATGGATAGAACAGCATGTCCTCTCTCTCCCATGGCTATCCACGCACCGCACCACACATCGCCAGCATACACACGCATACGCACGGGCGCGCAGGCACAGGCAGACCTTGTGCACATTATCAAAGATATTTTTTTTTCTTCTTCTTTCCTCCAAGTGGAGACCAGACTAGACCAGCTCCGGCTCTGCAAATAGGGCCCTGACTGTTAGCCGTGGGAGCAGGGTGGTGACATGTTTGGAGAGGAGGCAGGCTCTCCAAGCAGCCAATATAAACCCCATCCAGCGACAATGGGCACAAGACCGGAGCGCATGCCGTTATGTTCCGCTATTATGCAAATTGATGAGGGGCCTACTTCGGCACATAAGATCCAGTAAGCTGTAGGCTCCTTCAAGAGTCCAGCCGAGCATGTAGGAAATCTTCCACTGACCCTGTCCCCGGTCCTCCCCACCCTCTCTGCCGGCAAAGGGCTGGGGAAATCCGGATTCGTGACACTGATGAAGCCCCTCTCTCCGCTGCAGCCGCCCTCGGTGGCGAGAAATCCCGGGTTTGTTGGAAGCGCACAGAGGCGTTACAATTATCATACACAAGGAGGAGGGGAGGGTTAAAAAAAATAGCCAAATTTCTCCAAAACTCACCTCCGAATGCGCTTGTATTGGTGATTTAAAGGGCCAGATCCGCTGGTTTCCTCACCCTCTCCTGCTCGTTCACTCCCCGTCTTCACCGAGCCAAACGCCTCCCCCTCCGTTACCAGTGTCTGTCCACTCCTCTACCCCTCCTCCTCCCTCCCTCCCTCCCTCCTTCCTTCCCTCCCTTCCTCCCCTCTCTCCTCCTTCTCCCTCCCTCCATCCGATCCGGTGACAGCAACCCAGGGGCTCCCGATCCAACGTTTTTCAAACACACATTTACATCCACACCGACTGGATGCATCCTCCAAACCAGAGGATTTCAATGCGCACATTGTCCAGTTTCATCCTTAAAAAAACAACTAAATATGCTGCTGTCGTCTATATTTATGGGGATTCCTGGTGTCCTGAAGGCACCTCTGGCCCTGAGAGTTTGGAAATGTTAGTGGATGCTGTGATTGGTATGAATGAGAGTCAAAGTTAATTAAGAAAATGTCTCCATTCATTAAAGAAGCTCAAAATAAACTGTAAGACACCAGGCAGCTGCATTTTGCACAACAGCAGATCTAAACCCTGATCTTTTGTTTACAGCAAATTCTGTCTGTTGGCTCAGATTTCAGGTATTTTTTTTTTATTGCACATAAAATACAAAATTAACACATAAAAATATGATTTTATTTCAAGATATTTCTCATATTTTGGTCTATTTCAAACATGTTTACTATTCTTTTGTGCCCTCAAAGCAAATGAAATCAACACATTTGCAGAAAAACAACCTAAATTCCACTGATGTCTCTTATCTGTGCTTTAAATTAAGGCTCCAAAACGCTCAACTTATACATATTTCTTATAATAATTGCACATTTCTGACCACTGTTAATGCTCAGATGAAGCACTTCATTTGTCCACCCCCCTTTCCCTGTTCTTCCTCTCTCATGAGATAACCCACAGACCCTGTTAGTCACATCTGGATTTGTGCAACATACAGTAATAATAAACCGACTGGTATCCACAGGAGACCTGCGCAGCCACGCGGTGGCGCCATTGACCCACCTGCAGCTTCCCACGTCTCACGGGAGGTGTGGGCCTCTCCTTCTATTCCTGGCAGGCCTCGCACAAACACGCTTCCACCGAGCTGTGGTCCACTCCTCCACACACAAGGAGCTAAAAGCGCTGCATCTGCTGCAGGATCATTGGCTGCATATGGGAGGAAACCTGGATGTGTTCATGTTTCTGCACCATATCTTTGGTGTTTTTTGAGCCATTTGAAGCCTCTTGGTGCTGGTAGCGATGGGATTTTAGGTGCATCCACTTGAATGTCTTCCTCATGGCTGTACGGAAACTAGTTTTCTGTTTTCTGGCTGCTTATTATAACCACAAGAGAGCTATTTATAACTCGCAGAGTACTGCATTGGCCTCATTTCCACTGATGTGTGAAATTATGCTGATGCCTATACATTTCTCTTTCATTTCCTCACCTTTTATTGCACCTTTCCTCTCCCCTCCTTCATTTGTCTCACCCCCCCGTCCTTCCATTTCAGACCCTGTATTTCCCTCCTTCCCCCTCCCCTGTGTGTGTTATTGAGCAGGCAGCAGGTCCAGGTTACAGCAGAGCTCTTCATCTTCTAAGAAACCAGCAGTGGAAGCCCCCATGAGTCACCACTTAAAGATGCACCCACGCTGACAGGGGTGTCACCCGCCCACCCACCTGCACCTTTCTTTTTTTTTTGTGCCATGTGCACGCTCACAGGCTTCATCTTTGACCCAGTGAAGTCTAAAAGTATGTCTCAGTATGTGTGTATGTGGACATGAATGATGATTATCTCATTTAGATCCACCAGAGAGAGATGGGGGGGTTGCCACACTGGCCTTGGGGAGTTTTTTTTTTGTCTCCCTGTGCTGTTGTAGCAGCAGGCTGGGAGACCTCTGCCTGTCTTAACGCATCTCTGTCCCCACCAGGGTCACACCACGCTGATGCGACAACCGTTGTCAACGTCATACCGTCTCCATAGCAACTGTGCCGGGCACAGCATCCCCAAGCAGATGTTAGAGGGTTAAGAGAGAGGAGCGAGAGTGAAAGGAAGAGAATGTGAAGCCGCTGTGATTTCTTTGCAGTGTGTGAATTTAATTTTTTTAAAAAAAAGGAGTCGACAGTTGTGATGGGAGATAAATGTGATTATTGGGATTCTTACTCTCACGGTGAAAACGCTAACATGCTGATGCTAAGTAGGTACAGTGTTCAGGCATGAAGAGGTGAAATGCGAAACCTATTTAAAATATATATATATGAAAAAATCTGCTTTATACTTGTGCTGCAGATCAGCTGGAAATGTTGTAGCCTTTCCTACGCAGGAACAAATGCTGAGATTTTTCTGCATTAAACTACCCAACACTATAAACAGCTAAAATGAGCTCTACCTTGACAACAGCAAATGGTTCCCCCCAGTAATCTGCTATTTATTGTAGTATAGGGCTCACATTTTCTGCACGAGTACTTCTACTTGCTAATAATACTTAGTTTCTAGTCCCTCTCTGGTTGTTGATTAAACATCTAAAACTTTACCTCCGTGCATTAAAATGACATATTTGTTTTCCCCATGATAACAATCCTCGTCTTCCTTTAAATCGCTTAGATGTAACTCTACATTACTGCCTCCTTGAGAATATGTGGCTCTATGAAATCTCTACTTGTCTCTCCTCTCGGTACTCGCTGCAGATGGAGCACACCAGCTCACCTTACAATCTGCTCAAGCTCTGTAAAGCTGCTCTTTGCTACGCAGTGGAGTAATCCAAGCGTACATGTTGGAAGAATATTGACATGGAATGCTTCACCCTGCAAACAGATGGGACTGGTTCCTCAGGTTTGTTAAATATAAAACTCCAGCTGTCTAAATCTGTGCTTTTGAGATGGTCATTGGTACACTGCAGTTTCACATCAGAAATGCTCAGCTATGGTGCTTATTTTGATATTCTAGTATTTAAAATTCGGCATACAGACATGTCAACGAGGTAAAAAAAAAAAAAAAAAAAGATTAGGTCTTTAAGAGGCAGTTTTAGTGCAAGGCTCTTAATTGCATTTAAATATTTCAGTATTGTTGCTTTCACTTAAGTAAAGGATGTGAAAACTTGCACCGCTGCTCTTAGCATGCTAACGTTTGCTAATCTGCACANTGAAAACTTGCACCGCTGCTCTTAGCATGCTAACGTTTGCTAATCTGCACAAGACATAAAGTAGGCCCATCGTAGGTTAGGCTCAGGATTGAAATGAATAGTAAAGGAATCACTATTTAAACATCTTTCATCCTCTGGGAACCATGAATGCCCGTACATAATTTCACAGCAATTCATCCAGTAGATGTTGAAATATTTCAGTCTGGATTGAAGTGACTGATCGGCCGACAGACCAACACTGATATTTCTCAGAGCCACACCACAAGCATGGCTTAACACAGGTGACTGAACCATGACACACAAGCTCAGTTGCAAAAAATAAAGAGCTGACAAATCAAAAAGACAAGAAACAGTCCTCAGTTCACATTTTTATTAGGAAAATCATTTTGCAGATTTGATTATTATTATCATCTATATATATATTTATATATATGTTAGTTTCAGTTATTCAGAGGATGCATCAGCACAGTATATCTTAATAGGAAGACTATTGCTAGAATAAATATCTATACATCATAATTAGTTAAATAAAAAAAAAAAGTCCCAACAGAGAAACAAACAAACAAAAAAAAAAACAAGAGAATCATTTACAAAAACAATAAGTGCCAAAAAAAAAAGGGAAAAAAAAGAAGAAGAAATAAACCATTTGCAAAACCAAAGCCATAAATGCTGCTGAGGAATTTATTTAAAAAATACAAAGATGATTCACAGTTTGTGTCCTTGTTCTCATGCTGGCTGGAACACCAATAGGGACCATGCAGGAATGAAGGGCCAGAGCGACAGGATAGTACCAAACTACGTTACCCACAAAGTCCAGGCTGTACGCACCTCCCCTGTCTGCAAAATCAGCTTGTGAGAGATCTGAGGCGATCAGACAAGATGTAAAGGGGTGAGCCAGAGAGGTCAGCAGGGTCAGTGGGAGTGTTTTTTTTTTTCTATTTCCATCCTCCAGCACTGATTTCCTTCCAGATCCTCTGACATGAAGCTCGACTGGACAGGACTGCAACCTGCCCCTCGCTGCTTGAAAACGAGCCTGATGCACCAGAAAAACCGTTTGTATTTTAAGGTTCTACTGACTGCTCTTTGTTTCAGCTTCACACGGCGTGAAGTTTCCCATCCTGCTATGGAAGAACACATGTGAACCACAATCCTCCTGCTTGTACGAGACTCTTCAGCAACATCACCGGGTCAGTATCCTGTTACTTCAACCGGTGGCAAACAACTGAGGTGAACTTCACCTGGTCCTGTACAAAAATGTGTAGATACGGAGGCCCAAACAGTGCTAAATAGATCAAATTGACACTATGACATAAATAATCATACAAATTATATTCAGAGTAAATATATAAATCAACCATGAAACGACATATTGTTGAATAAATATTTCTTTATGCTATGAAAAGTAGCATTAAAACCTGTAGTTATAAAGAATTTTAAATTGAATCATTTAAAAATTTCATGGTTATGTTACACATTTCATCTGTAGTTATTCATATGATTATTCATTTCATAGCATCTTGTTCATTCCTCTAATCTTGGACGTTTTTGGTCTCCATAGATTCCTCTCTAAAAGTCAATTAGTTGCCCTTTTTTTTTTTTGCAGGGGAAAAAGCCCAAACGTAAAAATCCGAGTAGCATTCGCATGAAGAAAGCTTTTTTACTATTACTGTCTCGCTTCTGATTGGACGCTTTGACTGTAAGAAGAAAAAAAATGCAGTGGAACCAACCACAGCATCCTTTGACTCTGCACGCTCTCCTCTCGCATCTCTGAAATATTAAATTCCTTTGAACACTATTTACAACTATCTACAATCCCGATGTGAGCAGGGGTCGGTTTTCAGTCTGTTCAAGTGCAAACCGACTCACAAACACACACACGCACAAAAGAAACAAACAAACAACAGTCGGTGGGATGAGTGTAAAAGAAGACTTCAGGGGGGCAGATTGATGGAGAAGCTGACAGAGGCGACTGTACGACAGCACGGAGAAAAAAAAAATCAAACAGCCAGCGAGCGAATGAGGTTTCACTGATGAGGCCTGTGTGAATGTAATATGTGTGTGTCTAAGTGTGTGTGTGTGCGACCGAGGACATGCAGTCAGTCTATTTTGCCTCCATGCCTGTTCTATAACGTGTGTGTGTGTGTGCTGTGCAGGATGACTCATGCAGAATGTGTAGGCATTCTCCACAGGGAAGCTTCAAACATCTGACAGACACTTCGTAAAGATGGCACAACAACAACAGCAGCAGCAGCAGCAGCAGCACACAAGCATGCACACATACACACTCATGCAGGCCAGAAAAAGAAGAAGAAGAAGAAAAAAAAAGGTGGTGGGATGCACTCACAGTCACACACACACACAGACAGTGAATATGCTTCATCTGTAAATGAGATGAGACAAGCCACGGGAGGACGGGGTTGGGTGGGAATGGTGGGGGCAGAGGTGTCTGTCCTGATTCTTTGCCAGCGTTTAACTCGCACAAACTCAGCTCACACACACACACACACACACACACACTCTCTCCCTCCACATGCACGCCATCTTCTTTTTCTCAGGCTCCCCACATGCACCAATACAGGCCACGGCTAGTGCAGTTGAACTTCATATTTTCACTCTAATAATAGAGCTGCTCCCTCCCTCGCTCGCTCCAGCTTGTTGTCCATACTGCTCATTGTTTTTTTTTCCCCTCTCTCTCTCTCTCTCTCCCTCCCTGCTGTATCATATTCCATGCAGGGACATGAACAATGACAGTCTCCTGTTAACGTCAGCAGAACAACAGATTGCACAAACATGCGCACGCAATCTGGCATTTGCGTGAAGCAACCAGACGTGTCAGGCCTGATATTTATGCAGCGTGTGCACTGCTGCCGGTAGCTGTACATCACATCAGACCGGGACCGGGTCTGGAAAATCGTTACAGGTCATTTTCAGCTTTTTTTTTTTTCTCCCCCCCTTCTCCTCCTCCTCCTCCCTTTAGATTTAGCGCTTGACATGGCCACATCATGTACTCCATCTACTAGTATCTGGCATCATATTCGGTTAAAAAAGAAAAGAAAAGAAAGAACTTAAGCTGTTTCACACGTCTTGTTTTTGAATGGATGATAAAAAAGGAACTCAAAGAGTGGGCATCCCTGGCATCTAACAGGTAAAGGGTACGTTTACAATGTAAATTCTTAACAGGACCTCACGTTAGTGCAAAATACAACACAGCAATAACAACGGAGTCATTCGGCTTTTCAAAATAAAACCAAAAGAAAGAGCCATGGAGTGGAACCCTTAGTTACATATTCACATTTTGCTAGTATTGTCTAATTGATAGATCTGAAGAGTGGATGTGTCAAATACGATATATCATGAGCATCATTATTAAGCTGTTATATTACAGTACATAGCAACACTGAACCTTCTACTGTAACAACATTTCCTGGTTACAAAGGACGTATTCCCAGAAAGACGGTATTTCTTTACATGGGTAACATCTTACTTGAAGCTGTTCAAAACATTTCATTGAACTACCGTTATGCTTTATTTACAATAACTACACGTCTGGAAATAGTTGTTTTGTTTTTAATGGAGGTTTTTTGGCGGGCGTGAACAATGCAGGCGGGACATTTTACATGGTGCTTAAAAATGAGGCGTCGCTGATTAATAAGCAAGTCTTCAAGTAAAATGTCACCCTTTAAAGTGCCCAGTTGTCGATCCTGCTGCACACACAAACACAGAGAAGGAGACAGACGAGAACAGTTGCTGTGCTTTTTCTTTTTTCTTTTGTTGTTGTTGTTGTTTTTCCAGAGAGAGAGAGAGATGGATACACAGTTAAAAGGGGTTATCATCTGTGTCTTTGGGTTTAACAGTACAGGAACAGATTATCCTCCACACATTTTTTTTTTTTTCTGTTGGTAAAACCGCCTGAGAGATGGAGAAAAGTAGACAAATAATCTGAAACCACCCCCTCCCTCCCTCCCTCGGCGTCCCACGATTCCTCCTGTGGAGTTTTGCTTCACGATACCCTGTTGTTCAGCAGAATCACAACCTCATTGTGCCGGACGAGTAAAAGCACTGTAGACTGAAAGCTACCCATGATGCAATTGTTCCTTTCGTGTTCAGGATCGGTGGGTAAAAGGTTAAAGATGAAAATTGCACTCCAAAAAAAAAAAAAAAGGACAAAAAATTAGAAAAAGAAACACACAAAAAATGTATAAATAGATATGTCGGTAAAAAGTATTGTGCTTTTGGCTGTCCTGTGTACTCTGTGTACAATATTCAGAGCTCCTGCGTGGGAGGAAAAAAAAAAAAAAAAGGGTGTGTATATGCACTTTGGACATTACAATAGAGCTTTAATGGCTCCTCTCTAATGCATAATGTAGGCAAAAGCATGGCAAATTAAAAGTGGTGTGTGTTTATGCTATAAAGTGCAATGTGAGGGCATTTAGGCCGAGCAAGCCCTGTTTGTCTTCAGTGTTACTCAGGTTGACTATCAGAGCTGCGTGTGTGATTTGTTTCTCCTTTTTT
>NW_007579799.1:60577-62634 GCF_000690725.1 Stegastes partitus
TTTTTTTCTTCTCCTTCTTCTTCTTCCCCTCGTGTGCTTTTTGTCTAAGGAGGGTTTTCTTTTTTTTGACTTTACATGAATTTAAAGAGCATCATAAAGCAAACATACAAGAAAAAGAAAAAAAGGCAAAAAGAGAAACCTTTTCATGTGAAAAGTGCCAAAGCAAACTGACATTCTCGACCTCGAGCCAACCCCATCCCCCCTTTTTTTTTTCTCCGTCTTACCGGCTTGGCAATGATTATCCAAGTGTATCATCCTCCTAGGCAAGGCAGACTTTCTGCTTTTCTGTTTCATGTTTTCGATGTCCAGCTTCCTTTTCATCCAGTCTTTCGACACTTGATGAGAGTCTTAAAAGGATTGTTGCGTGTGTGCAAACCCTGCCGCCGGATGCTTCTCCGCGTCAGATGAGGACATTTAGGAGGATTCGCAGAGTTAACGTAACAGCGTGATGAATGGAAAGAAGGGTCTTTTTTTTTTTTTCATCTTTAAGGTGGAATGATGAGGTGGAGAAGATGGGCGATTTTGTCCTTTAGCCACAAATTTAAGCTTTAATGCTTCAAATTTGAGTCACTCTCCTCTAGTGACTGAGCCGAGGGAGTGCAGATGAGATGGAATACATTTAAATATCCCATGTTTATGTACATCAGAGGCCTGGCTCTGGGATGTGACGGGGTCATACGTTTGGCTTGTCTCGTTCATGTTGGAGTCCTGTGCTTACCAGCATGACAGACACCTCAGTCTCTTACAATAGTGTCTCCACCCGATGAGTGAGCTTAGCTAACTTTGTTGACTCTGTTACATATACATTACAATTGTCTATAGTTGGTATAATATGGGGTATGTGAAAGATGAGGGGAGTTTGGGGAGCAGGGAGGGAGGGTGCAGAAGTGAGAGAGGGTATTAAAATGTGTCGCGCTGATCAGAAACCTTCAGCGGTTTTTCGAGGACCGCTTGCAGTCTTGATGAGCTCCTCGGCCAGGTTTTGTGGCACTTGGATGAGTCCGTTTGTCAAAGCTCTCCGCCTCCTTTTAGCAGAAATGCACATGAATGTATGCTCCGAACTGAAATGTTTTCCTGTATGTAAGTCGAGTTTATGAATGCACCGGTCAAACGGAGGAGGATGAAGAGGTTCCCGTTGCCTTCCGAAACATTCCTGCTCCGAGTGATACATTTAGTGAGTCTCTTCCTTCTCTTTTTCCTCACCCCTTCTCTCTCTCGCCTCCACCTCCGCCGTCTATCTCCTCCTCTCCTGGGTGTTTACATCACGCTGCATTTGCCCTTCAGTCTCTCTGCGCGGGACTGCTTCCCGGAGCGCTTGCCGTCGATGTTGAGGCTCATGTTCCTCTTCTTGTCCAGGTTGAGGAGCTCCTGGAAGAGCTCGGTGACGTTGTGGTTGGTTTTGGCCGACGTCTCCATGAAGGCGCACTTCCACTGGTTGGCCTGGGCCTCCCCGTCCTTGGTCTCCACCTCTCGCTGGGTCTCGTCGCTCTTGTTTCCCACGAGCATGATGGGGATAGCTTCAACGTTGC
Organism: Stegastes partitus; assembly: GCF_000690725.1. Classification (NCBI taxonomy): domain Eukaryota; kingdom Metazoa; phylum Chordata; class Actinopteri; family Pomacentridae; genus Stegastes; species Stegastes partitus. The sequence continues at coordinate 62,107 of NW_007579799.1, forward strand.
CTTTTATGGCCAGGACCTGCGGAGGAGAAGGAGGAGGAGGAGACGTGGTGAGGTTGTTGAGCTAATCAGTGCTCATTGTAAATTTGGCGTCATTCTTTACTCCAACTTTAGCATGCAACGTGAACACATTTATAAAAACGGTAAAATAACGGACTCTATATGTATAGACATGAATGCTTTTAAACTGTGCTTTGAGCTGAAATGTTTTAGCCAATACTTCATGATTTCTACCGTTAAATTTTGCCTGTTCGCAACACTTCAAAGTGATACATTCATTATTTGTCTCCAGTATAGAAATGAAAAATACTTTATTCATCCCAGAAGGGAAATTCAATAATAGCCATATAATCTATAGCTATATTTAAATATCTATCTATATCTATATTTCTATATCTCTATGTATCTATATATCTATCCATATCCACCTATATCTATCTATATTTAAATATCTATATCTATGTATATTTAAATCGCTATATACCAATATCTATCTATCTATCTATCTATCTATCTATCTATCTATCTATC
>NW_007579799.1:62709-86883 GCF_000690725.1 Stegastes partitus
ATCTATCTATCTATCTATCTATCTATCTATCTATCTATCTATCTATCCTCCCCATCAATGCACACTTATACCTGTATGTATAAACTGTTGTGAACAAAAGCTTTCATTCATTTGTAAAAACACCATCATGCATGTACCATGTTTCCATTGACTCCTATAACTTCTAATGTTCTACGATGGAATCATTGAAACACATGTTGTGCTGTAGTCACTCAGAATCACTCAAAATAGGTTAAGAGGTCACGCCACCAAGAATATTTAAATAACACAGCTTTCCACATCACCAAAACTGACAAGTCAAGTTGCTGCATGTATATTTGTGAACCAGCACAGATTGTGGCACATTTCCAGAAGGCTTTCAATAAATCGGTAAAAAAAAAGAAGAAAATCTGACAAAGAGTGTTTCAATGATTCCTTCATTTAAAACAAAAAAGCTATATTTTGATATATACATGATATATTTATTTTTAACTTCTTTATTAGATTTATTTCAGACATGCCACAGTATCACAGACAAAAAAGATGAAACGAAAAACACAAACAATAAACGCCAAAAACCAGAATCTACAATAATGTCTGAACACAAGTAGGATGAAGTTTAACTTACTAACTCCTACCTGTTACATGTCCACACATCTCATCTCCTGCTGTTTACTGTTTGCAGCAAACCTTATATTTACACATCTCTTAGAAAACCTTAAGAACACCTTTACTTTTCCACATTATTATATTTTTCAAGTCGTCTTTTTTTTTGTAAATTGTCTTGAATTGTTTTATAGTTGTGCTCATTCTGAGACTGTTCCATAAATTTACCCCACAAACTGAAAAACGGCTACTTTTTGTGGTGGTACAAGCAAATAGCTTTTAAAATTTTAAATTAGCGTTCAATTCGTAGTTTCCAATGTTGCTTGTGAACAGTTGTATGTTATCAGGGAGTGAGTTCTTGTTTGCTTTGGCTATATACATACATGGTCTTTACAACTGTGTCTACAAATGCAGTCAAACTGTATCCTCCCTCTTTATTGTGCACACTCGCCTACAATCCCTTTAGCCGTTCACAAACACACACAGACTCTCCCCACCTGTTGGTAAATGGGTTTGAGCTCCTCCAGGGACTGTTTGCTCGTGATCGAGTAGACCAGGATGAAGGCGTGGCCTTTGGAGATGGACAGACGCTGCATGGCTGGGAACTGGTGACTTCCTGTTGTGTCTGTGATCTGGAGGGTGCACACGCTCTTGTCGCAGCTGATCACCTGGCGGTAGGTGTCCTCCACTGTGGGGATGTAGGTGTCCCTGAAGGTGCCCTTTACGAAGCGCAGCACCAGGGAGCTCTTCCCCACTCCCCCAGCCCCGAACACCACCACACGATAGTCGTTGCTCTGCTCCGGCATTCTGCCCCCTCAGGCTTAAGACAGTGTTACACCTGGAACATCAGGGAGAGGAGAAGCATGATGAGAAGACCACTTTAGCAAATGATTCGTTTAATAACGTCGAGGCGGCGCAGGAGCAGCAGAAACGAGCCAGAATGGGGGCGCTGGTGGTCTCGCGCCAGAGGCTCTCACAGCAATCCATCCATCCTCGTGGTCTGACTGGGAGCCAGAGTACAAATTAGAGAGGATGAATTTGGTGAGGCTCCAAGTGTTTCACCTGACGCAGACATTTCCCTAATCAATACCCTTCGCAGAGTCACAGTTTCTCAGTTTCAACCCCAAAAAACATTCCAGCCTTTCCTCATTTATCAACGATAGCGACTGCAGCAAACCCTGGAGGAGACGAACACAGAGGACTTACAGTTCAGGAGGATAATCTTCAGGCCTCCAGAGGGCGGACACAGAAACACGTACACCACAATGCAATCCAATACATCTACACCTCGGCTCTAGAAGTAAAATTCAATCAAAACCTCTCAAGCAGGAAGTAACAGAGCATTACTAACACTTCAAAAATGCACAGTTGTGTTGGATTTTATGTGTATGATGAAGCACATTGTTAACTGAACATCAACTAAGACTGATTCTGATCCAAGGAAAAATCCAACAAATATAGATGTAAAAGTAGTAATAGTGGGAAAAAACATGTTTTGCTTTGTTATTTTCAATAACGTGAAGGGTAAGCATTAAAAAACCTGCAAAGTAGGGCAAATACTGAAGTGAAATTCAGTTAAAAACATGATGAATGAGTGTTAATGTAGCTCCACATGTGCTGGATGTGTAAACAGGCAACTACAAGCTCAGGGTATATTCATGGCTTGTTGCCCCGAGGGGGTAAAATTCAATAATGGCAATTTTAAAGATATCTAATTTAGAATTTAGTCAATGTTTCTTGTTTATTTGTTCTGTTTCAACCTGATTTGAGACACATCTTCAAGAAATACAGGGGTTCAAAACAAAACGTGTGTTTTACAGATTATAATAATCCACAATGAAACAACGGCAAACCACTCAATTCTGGTTATCAAAATGTTAATAAATGCATTATTAAGTGAAGAGCATGAGCACAAAGGATTCCATAGCTATGATAAACCAGCAGCTCCTCGCTGAAGGACTCAACAAATCTTCACCGTCAGTAATACCTGCTGCAGCTCATGCATATGCATCCGAACAGCATCCTCACACATAATCTATCGCCATCTTTCTAAGTGCTCGCGCCACTGCCGAGTGTCTGCTCATGATTACACATTGTGTCTGCTGCATTATTTATCTGATGTGGTTCTAAACTTGCTTTAAAGTCCTATAATAGGACACGGCTTCAGATGCCATCTCGCTGCTCTCTAAGCTCCGGCTGTAATGAAACAGTAAATTGACATCAATACCATATGGAATGAGTGGATTTCTGTCATGCTTGCTCTGCAGGAACCCACTATTGATGGCGAGCCACCTGTAATTGCATTGCCGGGTTCTAGTTAATATCCGTCAAGGGGCAAGAAATAAATGGGGATTCGGGGAGAGCCTCTTGAGTTTTATAGTCAGTCTCGAGCTGTAAGTACGACTGACACGAGACTGTTTTATATTCATGCCGAACACGCGACACACAGTTAATTTACAGGTGAGCCCGTGGCTTCTGCTCTTATGCCTGCAGACTGTTAACTGTTTTACTCTGGTCTTGGCAAAAACGGAAAAATCTTGGCTTTCTGATGCCTTTGAGGGATGATGAACGCTGCATTTTTTTGAGATAGCAGTGGATGCAGATGCTTTATCCAAGTATTTCCCTTTAAGATTCTGGCAGATTAAGATTCTTTTTTTGTTTTTTTTAAAAGGCTGCAGCAGTGGAAACCTGTGCAATGAGCTACATGTTGATGGTTGCAGCATCGCAGCAAGGCCAAACTGTTTGAAATGTCAAAACTGCCAAAAAGAAACGACTATCATCTGCGCTGCCTCCAACTCTTGGCTTTAATGAGGCCTTCAGTCACGCTGAAGAATTGTGGCCAGAGCTGCCAGAGCTGCACTGTGATTTCTGCTTAGACCTGCTTTATGTCAGACGTTAACAAACACACACCCACACCACAAATCATGCACAAATATGGTGAAAAAAAAAAGCCAAATTACAAAGTTTTCTGACCTTCTTGGAGACAATTAAGCCTCTGTTACAGTTAGGACATCATCTCTAATGGTCATGACAATGTTGCACCCTTTTAAAACTGCTATAATCAATAGTTTTTATATCGACTGTGGCTCAAATGACTAAGTGTACGTGGAAGGTGTTGTTTGTAGCGACAAACTCACAGTCAATTATCATGCAGCACTGCAGTCCACTCAGCTCCGCAGAGCCTCAACTCATTTTTCCGGCTTTACAACACACAGAATTACTGTTTTGGTTCCCTCTGAATCGTGTTTTTAGGTGGCAGCACACAGACAAACAGTCAGTGCCTATAGCTGGTGCACACAGCGGAGCATTTAGCTGTTAAACAGCCTGATATTTCCCTCAGGAGCCGGCAGAGACCAAAACAAAAGGACAGTGAATATTAGAATCGCGTTTGTTTGGTCCCCAGAAACGTGACTCCAAATCAATGCTAATGCTGCTTTGTATCCGCTGAATTGGTAATTAGGCAACTGTTTGCTAACACATCCTCTATAAATACCTACTTTTCATGTTGTTGCTATGTCAGTGCTTTGTTTACAGCTCAGTGTGCTTCCTCCGAGGGGCTAATAATAGATCAGACCGTAAACAAGCCGGCGGTTCAGTCAGGTGATCTCAAACACTCAAGAAAGTCATCTATAAACTGTGATGCCTACGATTACAGCAGACAGCTTGGCTTGTGATTATACAGTTTATCTTCCAAATAAATTTGGCTCAACTGTGGATTTCTTGTCCTGTTTTGTTTATTTTTAGCAGTGTAGCTGTGTTTTCCCAGATCTCAGCAACTTCATGAGTACAGCGTTATTATTAGAGATAGAAGCTGTGGCCAGGACAGTGATAACACAATGTGATTTTGAACTATGTTTTGAGAAAATACAATGGTTCTGATTGACAATTATAAGGAAACACAACGAGGAAAATCCCAATCAGCCGTATAATATCATTAGAGGAGATGGAGAGTATGGCCAGTATAACACCAAAATGAAAAAAATGGGAACTGCCTTTGAAAAAAAATACCATGGATCAGAAGATAATTTGACAGTTGTAATGTAATACTACAAGCAAAAATCACAAAAGTAAGTCCACAATCACAGTCCACAGCTCTACTGTGGTTACCGGAGACACACACACTTGTGCATCCTCTTGATACTGACACGCTCAAATATTCCTTTTACTCTCGCGTCTTTCCTTGACCTGCTTCCTGATCTTCCTCTAGCTGTTTTCTCCTCTGTCTCCTGCTCTCTCTGCTCCCCAGGTCTCCATGCTGTGTGTGATCAATAAACTAAGGCCGCTGTGGTTTTGATCGATGGGGCTCGTCTCTCCGGGAGCTGTCAGTCTGTCATCCATCCTGCCTCACTTGGTGCCTGTTTGGGTTTTTTGTTGTTTTTTTTTTGAGGGGGGGATGTGGATTTCAGCTCCATGACAACAATCCTGCTCATCAAAACCATCCTCCACTCTGTCCCCCACCTCTCTCTCTCTCTTTTTATTTTCCACTTGAGCTAAAATTAGCAGTTCTGTCAGCAGCTAGAACTGCACACACACAGGTGCAACCTCACAGTGACACACATACTGTACTTCCGCTTCCACACCATTTGTCCTTGACACCAGGTCTTTGAGATTAATGACAATCTCTCCCCCCCCACCCCGAAACGCAAGCTGTCGCTCTCCTTCACCCTCCTCTTCTCTTGTTTTATTCGAAACCAGAGGACTGCAGTTCCTTAATGAATTAATGGCACGCTATAAATGCATCTGTGGCAGTGCAGCCAAACTCCATTAGCAGATAGCATTGGCACAGACCAAAACAGGCCCTTTTCTCTCCTTCAGTCAGAAAATAGACGCAACACAGCCTCGTTCGCTTCACAGAGCGAGCGAGGAAATGTCACCTTTAGCGAAAAATATGCACATAATTTCCCTCAAGAGAGCCACTTACGCAGTGGCACAAAGGAAGCGCATTAACCAACATCAAACACAATGCCATTCAACAGATCAAGAGCGTGATTAAATAGACACCCACAAAGCGGTCCCATGGTATCTTGTAGAGAAAGGGGGTTTTAATCAGGCTGCGCACACTGGAATGCTGTGGATACAGGGCTATTTGGCGATGAGTGTTTTACAGGATCAACAGATTATCAGCCGCGGGGCTTTTCTGAAATATCCTCTGACTTTGCGCGCTCGTCATGACAATGTCTGGAACCTGCACAAAGTTTTTCTATCAGACTGGGTTATGTGTGTCGGCGTCGGTGCAGTCGAGCAGAAGATTCCACTGTTCTGTGTGCACACATCAGGTCTTTGCAAGTGTCTGCGTTTCACCGTTGGGATTAATCTGCGGTTTTTTTAGCCAGGCAATTTTTAGACTTGGGTGTTTTCATTAGGTTCGAGCACACTGTAGAGGTTCAATTTATAGATTTTGATCCAGTCTCGCACATTCAGTCACGCTGCTGCTTCACTGCGCTCCCACCTGCTGAAACACACACACACACAATAAGAGGGGCCTAGAAAATGTGTTTGTCTTTGTTGGATTTGATTCAAGGCTCAAAAATTGTGAGAATGTTTCTCCATTTTTTTCCAAAAATAAAAAAAAAGAAAAGCTGCATATTCTTCTGTCTGCGTCAGTGTGCGATGATGCAAAGAAAGGAAACATTTCTTTTTTATCCATAGACATGAAAACTATTAAATATATTCATGATCCATCAGAATAATTGGTCTTCTCCACAGAATATGCAATCTACAGTATTAGATCTCTTTTTTTTTTGTATCTGACTGTCTACTGAAGCTGCTTCTTGCCCTCTAATAAATCCAAACTCTTTCACTGTCGGATGAAAAACCTGCAAAAAAAAAGAAAAAAAGGGCTGCTCTTTAGAAAATCGGAGAAGCAGTGTCACTTTTAGTTAGATGACGGTGCATTTTTGAAGTTAAAGGGGTAGTTTGACATTTTGGGAAATTCTCTTTGTAGCTGTCGAGTGTTAGATGAAAAGATCAGGACCTTTCTCCTATGAGCAGGCTGGCACTGAGCAAAGGATCACAATTTGCAGATAAGCAGAGTGCAAAACATCTGTGCACACGGCGAGCCAAGAAATCGTTTTGCACATGAGCCCTGCAAAAGCACAAATTAAGGTTTATACTGGGTTTTTGTACAGTTTAGGCGAAACTTAGTGGCTAGCTGTTTCCCCTGTTTCCAGTCTTTATGCTGTGCTATGCTAAGCTATGCTATGTTATGCTATGCTATCTGGCTGCAACCTCATATTTGACGGATATGAGAGTGGCTTTGATTTCTTTTTCTAACTCTTTAAAATGAATGAGCATGTTTGCAAATATATGAAACAATTTCTCTGCCAAAACTAGATTCTGAAACCAAGCTATACCTGCATCTGTGCACCTCTACACATGTATAAATGACTGCCTGCTACCTGTCTGCTAAATCAATCAGCTAATCAGTGCAAGTGTAGAAACCTAACCTTACAACCTGATTTGGAATAAAACATTCATAAAATGACATTTCAAATATAGATTTCTCATTTGCATCACATCCCCACATTGCATAATACAAATGGTAAAGTCTAATTCAGGCCAGATGTGATTCACATGTTTACATACATGAGAGAATATACATGCAGTGATACCTGTGGGTGTGCTGGGGGCGTTTGAAGGCCGTGTGTCAGACATGCTGGTGTGTGCATACGCTCCTCATCAGTTTCAATCTATACCGTGATTGAGCATACACCGCTGTCCGTGCGTGGAGCATGTGTACTACACTGTCCAAGAGATTGCAGCACTGTGGTCTTGGCTTAGTAGCTAATCATTGAGCTTAACCTCCTCTGTGCTCGTGGCCTGCTCTGCATTGACCCAATTCCCAGGACTTAAGTTACCAGCAGTCTTCGCATGAGACTGGATGCACCCTGAAGCCCTCTGATACCCCTTTGCGCATCCCTTTGACTCAGCATGGACTGACCCCAACACAGCGGCATGGGAATATCAGCCGAGACACAAGCAGTAAAGGCTGCATATTAATAGAATTGCAGAAGGTTTTGCAAAAGTAGATACATAGCAGGGACCCGAATTTCCACCCAAACTCGCCGGTTTGCTGTGCGAAGTTTGTCCTGAGTGATTCTGTTTGACAAGGAATGAAACATGAATGCGTTGTTGCTTCTGCCGCTGTGAGCTTTTTGTGGGTTCTGACTGAACGACTACTTTTCCTGTACAAGGACACTGGCACTGTAAGACGAGAAGGCCAATATATCATTAGAATAAGGAACTGCTACAGCCACCAGTTTTACAAAATGATGCCAAATAGATGCTACTAAATAACAAAATTGTCATAATCCAGTCAAAAATGGACAGTTTTTGTGTTGTTGTTGAAACACTGACATTTTAGAGTTGTGAGTTTTTCATTAGGAGTAACTGTAGTTTTTAGATTGTTAGAAAAAGATGCCAGTATTTATATTTTATCTGATTACTTTCTGCAATAACATACATCATCAGACTTGCCAGCAATGGCCATGTTGTGGTATCCAGCCCAAAAACTAACTGAAGAAACAAAGCAATAACAATTTGCCCCCTAATATTTACCTTATAAATAAGAAAGAATCATTTAAACAGAATGTGAGGTGCATTTATTTATACACAGATGATAGACTGAAGAGCAGGAGGTAGAATTCTGTGCTAGTTTCCCATATTTGGGTTTATTTCATAGTCCAAAACTGTATAATTCTCTTTCTTCATCATCTATAAATACATTTTTAAAACTAAATTCTATCCAAATGTATGCATGTATCATATTAATGTAAGCTTTGCATTTATTTTGAACTTGATGCAATTTTATGTATGCTAATATACAATTAATGTTCATCATATGTAACCTGTTATGCAATTTATGTCATGTTTGGATGCCAGGAAAATTAGCTGATCGCTATGACACTCGACTAATGAGGATCCTTCAAACAAACAAGTGGTAAAAACCTCACACGTATGCAAAACAGCTTCGCTTTTGCCTGGATGATTTGCATTTCTCAGTTTTAGAATTCAGTTATGGCTGATTTGGTAACACATGGGGCTACTATGAAGATCCCTCTACCTGCAATTAGTCCCTAATATATGTAAATGAAAATATATAAAACAGCACGCTCAGTTTAAGAAGAAAACATTCCCCTCTTGGGCAGATTGATTCCTGAGCTGTAATCAGACATTGTAACCATGATCGTGCTGCTTCTGTGCAGCAGTTTTACACAGGACTGAGTGTAACATCCCCATGTAATTAGTCTTTGAGTGTGTATTAGCACTGAGTATTAGTGTGACCTGGGGAGCACTGACTTGCTCCGTCTGGCCTCTCCATAAGACCCTACTAATGCCTCAGCCTGGCAATCTGGGAGACACAAAAGCACCTGGCTAATAAGAACAGGATTGGACCAAAGAAGAGTAAAGAAATTCAGATTCTAGCACTGGTAAACGAGCAGCCATGCTTGTTTTTCCAAAGTTCACATAATGTATTCAGGTTTATTATTACTTTTTTATTTTTATTTTTAAGGAAGCCTATTCTTAGAGGCTATGAAGGCCCTGACCTGAGCGAAGCACTAATTACAGGCCGGTGGAGTGTGTTGCAGAAGCCTGCCTGCAGTGACAGATGGTGACAGGGTTGGTAGTTTTGGATTGACTCCACTGGTTTTCTACAGTCAAGATCAACTCAGCGCAGCTTCTCTTCCCCCCCCCCCTCCTTTATAATACCAGTTGATCCAGGTCTGATAACAACACAGATGGTTAAAAGCAGAAACAACGAGGGAATCCTGCTGCACACTGTTTGAGATGCAGCTGGGATTAAACTGACCTCTAACTTTTTTCCTCATCCAAAACACAAACACAAGATACTTTTTTTTTTTTTCTTAGCGTCTTATAATACAAAAAGAAGCGATTTAAAGACGGATGGTATTTTTGTCTTAAAATGAATGGCTGGTATTTGCACAAAATGTCAAATAAAACGTGAGGTCATGGTTTACATAATGGACCAGAGCAGGCATCCTGGCCTGCAATTAGTTCGGCACAAGACCAAGAAAATCCTCCCTAATGTCATGAATAATGAAGACTATATGAACCTTTCAAATGAGCTGATGCCGTCAAAACAACTAAAACACTTTAGCATTGATCTGCTCCAGCATGGAGGCAGACTTTATGCAGTATATAGCGCAGAGGTACTCAACAGTGGTGCTGCGCTTGACTAGACTTGTGCTGTCAAAGCAACAGACTTAAACATCGAGAGGAGACAACATTTAACTATTTTTATCAATAAAAATGAGCAGGCGAAGACAAGGCCTCAGCTGAAGCTCCTTTTTGAATTCAGAATCCATTTTGGTTTCTGCACTGACTAAATCAAACCTGATATTATATTTGGTGGCTATTGTCGATTTAAAATACCAACACAGAGATGCTTGGTTAAATATGATGTTGTGAGTGTCAAGAAACAACTGAGGAAACCTGTGTTTAAAAAAATATATATTGTAGATTTGATTCTCCAGGTCACTGAACAGAATATTCTCATTCCAAGAAACAAACTTTCATTGACAAATGGCAGCCATCCAACACAACAACTACACAACAGCTCCAATAATTGCATTAAAGGTTGTTCAAAATAGCAGGGAGATCTTTTTAAATATAAAGCAAACAACTTTCCTCTAATGAGTGTGTCTCTGCATCTTCTGGGTGTGTTGGTATTTTATTAGTCCCCTTTCCTCATTTTGTTCTTGTTAGCTGATTAAAATGTTGCAGGAAACATATTTGCATCTCTCTCTTCATCTCTATTGGGTATCTCACATCCTTTTTTTTTTTTCTGATCAACCAGATCTCATCTCGAACATCATCACAAGCATCACAAGCATCACCGCCTCTCTCTTTCTCTGGTGTTGCTTGTTACCATGTATTGAGTCATTTCTTTGTCCTGCCTCAGCACTGAGAAGTGTTCTTATGCAACTGTGCTGTGGCCATTCAAGACAGACAGACCGACCGACAGACTCCCCCCCTGCCCACATGTCCATTTATCCTCCAACACATGCACGTTTTTAATACAGCCTCTATGCTGCTCTGAAGCACACTCTTTAAAGCTTTACTCGCAGGATTTACTGCCATACATCTCCTCCTCTTTGCTCTCAAACCCTGCAACCCACACACACACACACACACACCCATGACTGGCAGTGCTCAATGCATACAGGAAGTTGAGTCACATACATATGCACAGAAAGGGTCTAAATGATTCACAACTCCCCCCTTCGCATGTCATATGACGGCTCTCCTCTCTATGCATGGTCCACAGCAACAAAATGAATTAAAAAACAAACAAACAAAAAAAACAGCCCATCAGACATGGAGGAAGAGGAGGAGGAGACGTGGAGAAACATGCATCCAGATGGAGGATTAACCGAAGCATTTCCACACAGAAATCGGGCTTTATGCGTCACGCAGGCGTCATTATTAGTGTATAGCTGGATGTTGACGCGCATCTCCGCCTCGACTGTATAGTCAGGAGAAAGTGGGGAGGGAGGGAGGAGAAGGTGGTGGTAGGAGAGGGAGAGGAAGGGGGGGGGGGGAGGCTTGGAGATTGGTGCGCAACGCCATTACAGACCACCCTACTCCTGCTGCTCGGTTCATTCATAAATACCAGAGGATCGCCATCTCGCAGCGGTGCCATCATTTCGCAGTCCCCCCCACCACCTCCCCCTCCTCCAGCCATCCTTCCTCCTCCTCCTCCTCCACCTCCCTTTACTCCTCAAAGCATATGAAAATCCCGACACCCTCACATCTCTGCTCTCCCCATCCATCCATCCCTCCCTCCCTCCCATCCACCTCCTCCTCCTCCTCCTCCCGCTGGCTGCCAATATGGCTGTGCTGGGCATAGGCTACAGTATGCAATCCGCACACGACCGAGGTTATCGAACACAAAATGTGATAGGACGCATTTTAAAAAAAACAACGGGACGGATAGAGAAAAATAGCGATTTTTTGCGCAGGGACAGCAGGAAATCGTGTGCGCACAGCAGCCAGGCAGCCAGGCAGAAGGAAACCGCGGTTACGCCACTGAATACCAACATCTAATCTCCTCGTAAAGATGCGGGGATGAAGCAGCATCTCCGTACCTGGTCGCGAAGTACAGCTCCTCTTCGGGCTCGTCCTTGGTTCAGGAGGATGAGAGACAAACGCCGAAAGCGTCTTAAAGCATTTTACGCGGTTCATGTAGAGCTCATGTCGTCCGATTTCCAACACCACCACGGCAGGCAGGCAGGCAGGCAGGCAGCAGACACACTCTCTCTCTCTTTCTCTCTCTCTCTCTGTCTCTCTCCCTCTCGCTCTTTCTCGCAGATAGGACGTGGGAGGTGCTATGCCCTCTCCCTTTTCTGTCCACACTTGATTTTTCTCTCAGTTCATACACTTCCTAGTGGTTGGATGGCAGCAAAATAAGGGATTTTTCTTGTTTTAAAAATTCCTTTTGTGGAGGCCGCAGGTGTGGGAATTTGAGAATGAGAACAAAATTGAAAAAAATATGGCATCACTAATAAAAACTAAATACCCATATGTAATGCTATAATCAACTTATATGTGCCAAATAGAGGTGTTAACAAATTGTGGGTCCCTGAGCAGCAAAAGAAAAAAAAAAAATTAAAAAAAGAAAGAAAGAAAAATGAAACTTATAGTCAGAAATTGCAACCTAAGCAGAGCCTCATGTCATTCCCAAACGATTCAGTCAATATTTCAGCCACAGCCAAGTGCAGCCACCATCAGATAGATCTCCCCAGAGCCATGGCAGACTGATGCCAGATTCATTTGGCCTGGAGCTACAAAATGATAAGGCAAACCAAAAGTGATGAATGGAATTTTGTGAGGGTAAAAGGTCATAAATATTAGATTATTTTTTTTTGGTGGGGTCAGGTGTGGAATTTAAGTGTTATTTTACATTCTGATAACACTCAAGCTACTTTATGACATGATGTAGAAGCACAGTACGAATCAGGTTTAAATGATGTTAAAATAGTGAAATGACAGGGTTAAATGTTTTGGTATTTGATCTTATCAATAGTTGTAGTATTATTATGAGTATTATGGCATCATTTGGTTGAATGATTCCAGATCAGCACCACGGACAGCGACCTCTTTTGTGTTTCAGCACCGTGGACAGCGCAAGTTAATCACGAATGCAGTGAACGCAGCAGGACGCGCATCCTAAAAGCTACATAATGTTGCAAAATAGCTTCTTAGTTAATGGGAAAATTAATGACAAATAAGATCCCATATACTAGAGGTGCATCAGCCCACTTTGAATTCTCAGCCCACGCCGGCATCCATCAGAAAATGTCACTGGTTTCGGTTAATATCGCAATTATAAACGTGAATAAGCCTCTCCCTGGTGCTAATTCAGGCCCATGGCCAAGTCAGACCAGGCCTTGTTTTGAGCCGTGCTGTCTGTACGTGATGGTCTCACTGTATGACTCACCAACTCCACCGTCCGCACAGCCTTGAGTTTGTCCCCCTCTGTCGGCCGGCAGGAGAACTGCAGGGGGTGGAAGAAAACCTGGAAATAGATGCAGATACTAAAATGGTTATTAAAGTTATTGAAAGTAGGAGTGGTTGTAATATGCGGTGAAGATGATGTAGGTTTAAGAAGGAGGAGAGACTGTGCAAGAAAATGTAGACTTAAAAAAAATCGGCTTGGGTACGCGGAGTCAGATTTAAATCATAAATCAAAAATGAGACTGAAGCTGACATGCACATTTTGTTACCAGTTTGTTCATCTGTAAAAAAACAAAACAAAACAGGATAGCATCTAGCACAACAGCTTCACAAAACTGGGATTATTGTTAATTTTCAATACTTCTGTAAACAAAAACTTTCTGAGATGTTTGCTGAAGGAAAATAATTCAATGCTTTTAAATGTGCAGATGCCCCAGCAAAAAACAACATACAGCAGGGCCACATATTTAACCAGAAGACTGTGATTTTCTTTTAAATTCACCTTTTGGGGAACGGGGATGGGCTGCAAGGTGGCTCAGTCCTTTGTACCGTTGCTTCGCAGCGAGAGGGTCGCTGGTTTGCATCCTGGTGAGGACACCTGGGATCTTTCTGCATGGAGTGTGCACGTTCTCCTCGTGCAGCGTGGGTTCTCTCCGGGTTCTTGGGTTTCCTCCCACAAGGTTAATTGGTGATTCTAAATTGTCCGTAGGTGTAAATGTGAGTGTGCTTGGTTGTCTGTCTCTAAGTGTAGCCCTGCAATAGACTGGTGACCTGTCCAGGGTGTCCCCTGCCTTCACCCTAAGTCAGCTGGGATATGCTCCAGCCCCCCATGACCCTAATGAGGATTAAGCGGTGTATAGATAATGGATGGATGGGAACAGGGATGTGTATATCTAGTTTCTAGCAAGCCTTACAATACTTAAGGTATTTCACTCCAAACTAGCTAGTTGGAAGCATATCGGACGACAAAACTGCTAGAATTTACCAAGTGCGAACCACGACTGTCTGTAGAAAACGTTGTCCCAATCAGCCAAGTAGATGTTGACATATTTCACAGAATAAGTGAAAACTCTGACCTGCTGGCGGTGCTACGTGAGAAGAAAAAGAACGGCCACAGTCATTAGAATTCATCACTGCTGCTCGTAGAAATAAGGTGGCTGGAAAATACTTGTGTATGTATAAGACATGCTTTCTCCCTTCAGCTCTTTTTGTAATGCCACTACAGGCCCCACACACTTAATACACACTCTGTGGATCAAACCCAAACAGCAACACAATGCAATAATTGGTTTCTAGGTCCCGTTTCTGTTAAATCGATATCCCGCCAGCTGTCGGCGGCCGAGGGCACGCACAACAAACGCCCAGCAGGCGCGTCTTCACGGCAGTCATTTCCAGATGGGTGACTTCCTCCCTCTGCGCTGGTGTGTGGCCATCACACTGGCTCCACATCCACCATTTCCCATGCATTACATCCAGCGCACAAACACAAAGGGCCTCCAATTCAGAGGCCCTCAAGCGTGAACACAGAGTTGCACACAAATTAATGTGTGGGTGGTTAGGCTGTCTGAATGCTGGCAAATGTACTTAAGAGGGACGGGTCAAAAGATCAAGTGGATACGTAGGATGGCAGCGCGGCCCTGGTGTTTCCCTTGCTAAAAACATCCCAACACAAACATCTGAAATAACACATTATCTACAGCCATGTTTGAAGAGAGATTACAATTCACTGCTTTAATTCTATGCAAAAAAAACCCACATCTAGTTTAATTTAAAACTTAAAGCGAATGTTAAATTGATATATTCCAATTTCAAAAACGGTTACTGAAACTTTTAATTTTCTCAAAACACAGAGCGAGATAGTCAGGCGCCTTTTACAATTACTGCAGATAAAGTTAATTAATAAAAAAAAAACATCGGTGCAGCAAAATGAACTAGAACTAAATCCGCAGAGGTTATAGATCCAGAAATACAATTTCCCCGACTCGCCACTGCTATAAAAAAAAAAAACAATTACAGAAATCACTGGAGCGTGAACGTTGTAATTTGGACCAAATAAAATCCTATTTCCCACCTTGTGAGGTGCTTGGAAAAAGGGGCCCTTGAAAGAACAGAAATAAATCCGCAAGTTTAAAGTCAAACACAGAAACCTTTAGTTCATCAGGGTTCCAGTTTTATTGAGATTATAAATTAAGACATATCAAAAGACAGGAGTTGTCCAGTTACTGTTAAAGATTGAAAACCTTCCCAATAGCTCAAACAGACTTTAAATTCTGCTGGGCACATACGAGAATAAGGCTAGTGAGAGCAACAAGGTACTGATGGCATTTAAAAGTTCCAGTTTTGATTATCAATGTATAAAAAAAGGCTGTTTATGAAAACATTTTAAGGCAACCTGTTTTTACAACCAGCACCACCAGCCTCAGTTTTCTGTCACAAATGGCTCAATTTGACATATTTATTTCAACTTTCAGGTATGCAATCATACTTTTTTTTTTTGCTATTAATGTCTTTCTTTCTGCTTCTTTTGTCACACTTCACATGAAAAAAGTCACAGTTTAACCGATTGTCTTAGCAGTACCGATGGACGTAAACTGTTGTGGATGCACAATCTTTAATGCATTTTCATGGGAGGAGTGTGAAGCTTCATTTCACCACATGAAGTAGGGGTCAGTCAACATCTTTGCCATGGAAGGAGGAGGACAAACCAAAGGCGAACAACATACATACACACATACACTCACTCATTCACTCAGACAGCCAGTCAGCCAGTCAGTCAGTCACATACACAGCAGGCCCTTTCCATGTTTCTCACTGCTCTTTGTCGTGGACGAGGGCCCGGTTAACAGCTGATGGAATAAACAGAGAAGAAAAAATAGACTGTAAACTTAAGAAAAAAACAAGGAAAGTGCAAAAATATTGCTGTATTTGAGGGTGTATAACTACAGTGTGAATAATGTGTGAGGTGATGCACCGGTTTGTCGACTGAATCAATACGTTGCTGCATGCAGTAATTAAATGTGGCTCTACTTGCATGTACACAGCGGCCAGCTCACCCTCCTTTGTGACGGTCTCAGTTATGTTCTTAGCCTTGGCACTCAGGTCGCTGACCATGGTGTCCATGGTAGCCTGGTGTTTCAAGAAAAATGGCCGGATCACGCGCTTGTACAAGATCTCGGAACCGTTCCACGTCACTGGAGCCATACACCAAATCAGGAACAAACACTGAGGAGAGAGCAGAGAGCAGATCTCAGACATCGTGCTGCTGTCTAAAGGGACTGATGTTAGGTTCTTTACCTTTAGTGATAACAAAGTGAAGAACTTTGGGTTTTGGTGCGTTGGTCGGAACAAACAAGTAATATGATGTCACCGTGGACAGGAAATTAGTTTTGTGTATTATCTAACATTTTCAAAGTCTACAGACTAATCAGTAAACATGATTAAAGAAAATGTAAGGCTCAATCAATAATGAAAATAATTGTAAGCAGCAGCCCTGTGATACATAAACTGTGTGCAATTAACAAGAGCAGTGTTGGCATTTTGCTAGAATGTGTGCTGTATTGTATTGCTGCTGTGTTGACAAGCCTATCTTAATTTACCCATTGCACTGGATGAGACATTGTTGACTAGTCCTATTTTTCCAGGACTAAGTTTATTCATTGAAAGCAAACCATCTTACTGAAGGCGAGCAAGGGCGATCTTGGTAATTAGGTTGAAACAATTGCACGGGGATGTGACTCTGAATGGTCAAAGCGGAGCTCTCTGATGTGTGGGGTCACTTTGTCTCATGACACAGATTACTACTTTTCCAGACTACAGAAGAGAAACTCGTGTCCCAGATCAAACGGGAAATGAAATGGTGAGAACCACTTCTAGTGAAACTGATGAGAATTGCAGTGTCCCAATTCCATAAAAAAAAAAAGGTACAATACATTTACATGCACGTAGATGCGCATATAACTACAACGTTGGTTTTTACTGCAACAAAGACAGTAAACAGTGTTGCAAAAGCTTCAATAACTGGGTTCTTGGAGCTGTCTCACAAGTATTCAATATTTCTTCTTGTTCAGTGTATCATCAGATGACAGTGTCCACCAATCTGCATACTAATTTTTTTTGGACTATAATTTCCCAGTATGAACAGACAACATAATCAAAACCTTCTTAAAATGCATATTTTGTATGTAGCATAATGCACCCTTCTGCATGCAGCAGATTCCTTCTTCTGCCATTACGCAATGTGTCCACAAGAGTGCAGTGCTAGCAAGCATCAAAGTCAAGGCCTGCAGACATCAAACCTCGTGATTCAACACAGCTGACAGCTTTTGGTTTGATCATGTGAGTAGACTTAAGTTTGTTGTCAGTTTCATACAGAGGAGCCAAAGAATTTAAACAGCAAAAGTACCATAAAAAACACTCCACAAACTAAAAAGGTGAGCTTACCTTGCCAGCATAGTAAAATGGGAACCAGGAGAGAAAGATGTCAGAGAAGGCTTCAACAATGCTGAAGACTCCGTAAACAACCCAGTAGGTCAGCCACTGTGTGTCATCCTCCTTAACTTTGCTCTCAATGGCCTTGATGCTGAAAGGGCAGAATGATAAGTTTGAGCTAATGACCTGATGAGGTAACAACATTCATGGTGCATAAAGTTCAAGTCCAAACTCTAAGTAGTGATATCCTGGACTGCAGAGCAAGCTTTTTCTGACAGGACAGCTACCTGCATTATGTGTGTATCATGCATGTTGTTTTCCAAAAATCCCTGTACTTCTTTATAGAGTAGGGAATGTAGTCAAGATGCTTCAGGCCTGAAGAGTACACACCATTTAATTGTAGTGAGCTGACTGTTTAAAAAGAAGTTGGTTTATAATAAGAAGTCCACAGGAGAACCATATCTTATTAGTTTAAATTTTGTCAGGTGTCTCTCATATTTGTTAACAGCACATCAACAGTTGGTGGCAACAGTAACCATCCCTGCTCTGTGTTGGCGTGTTTGAAAATCTGAAGTCATTGTTCTGTGTATAATACATTCACAAGCTAAGCTAGCCTCAGTGAGTGAGTATTTTCCAATATTGGCCTTTTCACACAAACTCTTCTTTTGTGTTGCTGACAGTGTTCTCTTTGTTGAGCTGCAGCAGTGGAACGGTTCCACATAGAAACCATTTTTTACTAAAGGAGAACAGTTCAAGGACATCACTACAGCCAGCAGGGAGAGGAAAAATGATTGCAGTAACCAGGACATTTTTTCAGTGTGCACGCATGCATGCAGCTGTGTGTTGACAGACTTTAAAAAAAAAATCAGAGCCTATCCTTTACACCTTTGTCTTTTAATATATACTTGAATGTGACAAACAATGGTGACAAGCTGAGATGAGGTACAATCAGCCAATGTCAGCGAACCATAAAGTAAAAGTCTCAGTTGTATTACAAAAGGCAAAAATGACCTTTTGCACAGAACATATTTTGATATGCAGCACAAAAACCACACACCTAATCAATTACACTTAATAATTAACAACGACTGCATTCCATTTGGATGTGTCGGTCATAAAGCTCTGATATTATCATACTGCCTGACTGGGAAGGGCCACAGTTATTAATAGTTTGATATAAATGTGCTTTTCAATGCAACTCTAGTTGTCTGCGAACTGACTTTGAACTATATGTTCATAAAGGAAAGAAACAGAAGAAAATGTGAATGGTATTCAAGTAAGCGTGACTTCATACATACGAGAAATATGCTGGATAGGCAAAGCCGATCAGGTTGCAGAGTAGTGAGGCTCCATAACCAAAGAGAAGATACAGCCCGATAAGACCCAGAATACCTGCAGAGAGAAAGATGAGAGGAGGCAAGTGAGGTGAGAGCAGACGGCACGACACGAGGGGGAGGGGGAGGTTATCCGGTTACTTGACAAACACCTCTCATGTCAAGCCACATTAATTTGTTGTCAAAGTGTGTCTGTTAGCAGGATCTCCAGGCTGCACAGCACCAGGATGAGGAGGAGCACCACATACAAGTCAAACACTGACATTCAAGTCCAGCCAGTGGAAGAGGCTGACTTTCAATACACCTCAAAGCTCACACAGTTATGTCCAACTATGCAGCTCAAGTCCACGGAGCCAAAGTAAGTGAGAGATTCCACAAATACCACAACTTCTGCATGACTTAAAACATCAGTTGCACTACAGTATGCGTGTAATGTACAAAGAGATTTAAACAGATGCCTTTAAATGCAACACATATTTCCAAACGTAAGCCCAGCTTCTCAAATGTGCAGATTTGATGTATTTTTGTCATATAACACTAAACTAAATATCTTTGGAATTTGCATTGTCATAGGTTTGTTAATAAAAGCAATAGGAAGACCTATGAAAGTGAAAATGGACGTTTTTGTTTAATGTTTACCAGCATTTTATAGCCAAAGAGATAATTAAAGAAAACAACAGCCAAAGTAAGTGTACTTTTATGATGCCTACAATGTTCAGCGTTGGGTTTGTTGCCGTCATGTTGAAGTAAATTAAATATAGTGAGGAGTTCTACTGTTAAAATGATCATGTACAGTAATGAACATATAATTGAATTTACACATTCAATAACACCACACAGACAAGTAGAGAAAACAACCAAATTAAACACCCAAAATATAATAAACTATAGTAAAACTAAGCAAAGCAGCAGGTTAGAACTGGAAATATGAAACTTTAAGTTAACAGCTTTGTTCTTTTTAAAGTAAGTTTTAGAAAGTAATTTAATTTATTGATTAATATATGAACAGAGCTTTTGCTGCTTACTTTTAACAACACCACTTTGGCTGCATTGCTTACTGTAATCCCTCAAAGGCTTAAACAGCTTGCTGGCTGGCTGACAGCGAGATGCTGACTTTACAAAAAAAACATACAGTCCACTGCAGTGTGGCCAGCTCTTTTCACCTACCCACTTCTGCCATTAGTGACTTCTCTAAATTTCTCCAAATTAATCAGTTTTTTTCTCTTCTATTTGCAGAAGGGAGATTCTGTTCTTTCAAAATGTGCAGAGACAGTTTTATATATGTATATTTTTGGAACACTCCCAGTTTCAATATTCAGATGGTGTTTCTTTGGGAACCAGGTTTAAGGTAAACTAGGACAAGAAGAAAGACTGATCCATAAGCTTCTGTAGATATCAGCAACACCATATATCATTCAAATTTATGCAAAACACAAGTGCTGATATGAAATTAAAATATGACAAATGCCAAGAGCATAATGGAGACGCACAGCTTTCAAAGCACTAAAAGCCTTTGATGCTGCTGTAACTACCGCCTGCTCTTTACATCTCATTTGTTTGTCGCAGCTCATACACAAATATCTGTGCAATTCTGTCTACCCAGCTCCCTCTAATCCAGGCAAAGTGGCAGAACTGGTTGAAAGTGAAGCGAACAAAGACACTGGCTTACAAACGCTCCAGTCTGCAGAGCAGCAGTGTTGCATCTGGAAATGATAAACTGGTGTGTTTAATTGGTCAGTGATGACTCATAAAAAAATTCACTGCTAGATATTTTCTTCTATGCAACAAACTGTTCAAGTGCTCCAAGACAATGAACAATGAATGCATCCATGTGACATGATGTCTTTCTTGTGGAAAACTTGAAAATAAGGGTCAGAAGTCACTACACAGTTGTGTAATCTTGTAAAATATGTCTCAAGCATACTAATTACAGGGTAGCGGCAGTCCAGCTGAAAATCCAGTTCCGCTTAACATCAAATTATCACAAAACCCCATTGTTATGAGTACAGTGGGTGAGAGGTTGAAGTTGGCTTTAAAAACATGAAGTTCATAACCACTAACAGTAAGTCATCTGGCTGCATGCATAGTACAGATGAGCCGTCTCTACTCCAGTCAGCACACTGGTCTTCACACTTTGAGGCGTCACAAGAGTCAGCATGAACTCGAGATGTTTCTCAGCAGCTTTGTAACCTTGTTCCTCTGACTAGCTCAGACAAAGGCAAAGTACAACATAACTTTACAGTGAGGCAACAGGAACAAACTGAAACTCATCATCAGTATTTATAACACGCCTGAAATGTGGCCAAAGAAACAAATGAATGGCTATTTTCTCAAGTTCACATGACACTAACAATACATCTCCACAAGCAGGACAAGACGTGGTATAATTTGGCTGCTCTGTCTGGTTCTACCTTGTGTTAAATGCAAGGTAGAGACAAGTTTGGTGGTATTTACAAAAAATCTCTGCTATTTGTTTTGCTAGTCATTTTTGTGGTAGGTGTAGAGCAAAAACATTTAAGCATTTGAATGCAGATTAAAATCAGCAGCTGAATCTGCAACACTGACATTTACTGACCACATGATAGCTTATATCAGCTTATCGCCTCACAACAGCATCATAGAAAAGGCAATGAAGTGCAGAATAGAAATGCGAAATATATGTTTGTTGTACTTTAAGAAACCACAGCAATTGCCTTCATTATCTGCCTATTGCTTTATAATTAACTATTTATTCACTTGTTCTATAAGATGTCAAACAGAAAGAAGTGAAAAATGCACATCACAGAAAACAATTTATCAGTTTAGTTCATTGAAATTAATCAGCGGTCCATATGAGCTCTAGTTTACAGGGTTATCCATTACATAATTTGTCTAGCAGAGAGCTCTACATTCACTTTTCAGTTGTTCAGTGTCATGCTGAAGGCATTAAATAATCAAATCTGAAGGATCCTTACCAAAATGTTTTGTGTTTATTAGGTTTTTAAAAAAAAATTATATCTGAGGACATAATGGTTTTTACATGTTTTTAGACTTACGAATAACAATATCAGCCACTAAAATCTGATCCATGAACTTAAAATGAATGTAATCGTTGCTTGAGATACTCTTGCACAGTTACCAGTGTTTCCTGATTCACTTCTTGTCACCAAAAGTGGAGCAGACTTTGCTGCAAAGTATAAAATCTCGTCTTAAAACTCACTTTTATCGTTTGGCTTTTCCTGATGGATGGTAACTCTTGTAGTTATTTAAAAACCTGTAAATTGTTAAATGTTAAGATATGAGTTTTATATCTTTTATTATATGTTTTTATTGTAAAGTGTTTTGCAACTTTGTTTTAGACAAGATTCCAATAAAGTAAATTAAAAGGAATTTATTAATACATTTTAGTTAGTCCAATAACAGTCCAGATTTATTGTTGGGGTAACTTTTCTCTTTGAACAAAAAATCTACAGTTCTTTGCCAGCAGACTTGTGATCCATGTCTGACTTAATGCAGCTAAAAACAGAAATCCTTCATATGTAGCATCCAACATTCACATATTTTCTGACCCTGAAATTGGTTATTTAAATGTGAACACACATCTGTTTTGATCGATTTGGAATAAAGACAGTGGATTTGAATGTAGGTCACCCTGGCTGACATGCTTCCTGCAGCTGAGTGGCATTGTAGAAAAACTTGCCTGAGGTCTCTCGCCTTTATTGACTTCTACTGTGCAAACTGACTACAGGGCTGTGTCAAAACACAACTCCCAAAAGCTAATTGGGGGAGCAGCTTACAGCTGAATAACCAGTCATCCTAGAATGTACTTCCATCTTTGCCTTGCACTGGGTATTTCAGGACGTGATAAAAATACCCCCCTGAGGACCAGCTGGTGGTGGATCTGGGATACTAGAAGCAGCAATATTTCGAAATAGGTGCATTAGAGGGATGATACACCATCTCTAATCTTGCAATGCAGCATAAAGGCCTGAGCTGGTTGAACTTTGGTATATTGGCAATAAAAATGAGACAGCTAACAGTGTCACAGGATATGAAACCACACTGAGAAGACACGTAGTCATGCAACACTGTGACCACAGCAGTGTGCCAGTCGGTTTGAATGGTAACTTATCAGCTAAACCGGCTAACGTCGGCTTGTTTGCTTAACATGAAGGGTGTACCGAGTTTTTTTTTCTTTTTTTGACGATAAGCTCAATTATATCTCCAGTATGGTACAAAGTACAGGTGTTAAACTATGTTTTCTCCTGTTTTCGTGTGTTGTTGACATACCCACGGCGATATATTCTCTCTTCACTCCCGTTTTTTCTTCCAGCGTCGCCAACTGATCTGTCACCAAGTTCTTCTCGTGGAGCAGAGTCACGAAGCGCTCTTTAAACTGACTCATTTTCGGGCCTTTTTCAGCCTGTGGCCGAAACAAATAGCACAGAAAACGACACAAATGTTACATGTACCAATACTCGAAGGGTTTGTGTTAAAAACAGAGGGTTGTTTTACTAACCTTTGTTTGATAACTTGCCCGAAAACTCGCCGCTGAGACGTTGGCTGCCTGGCTGCCTGCTGACTGAGTTGCGGGGACAGAGGGGGGAGGGGTTTGGGAGTGAGCCGCTGACCAATCAGAGGGCTCCGTTGAGTAACGCTCGCTGCAGCCGCTAAAACCAACGGTTTGTGCTGCACACAGACTGCGCAGGCGCATACCGAAGCAGGGGCGAAGATGAGGGGGTCAATGAAGGTCTTGGGGTGGCACACAAATAGCAAAACAACAAAACAAACAAACAAAAAAATGGGGCCTTCTGCTCGACCAGCTCTGATTTGCTTGAACCATTTTTTTTTTAAAATCATAAACTATGGATATTTAAAATGGTATCTGTGAAATTTTAGATTGCCATATCAGGTACTTTCATTTAAATTGTTTGTATTGTTTGGTTGAAAAGAGACAAAATGTTATTTCTTAGCATGCCATTGATTTACAATTTTTTATACTGGACATGTAGATCAAAGAGTCTCTAATCTTGTATCTATTTGTTATCTTATTTTAGTTTTTATTATTATTTATTTTATTTTTTCTTTCTACAGTTATTTTAGTTTATTTTTATTTTTTATTTTCCTATTTCTATTAGTCTCCTTGCTCATTCCTAGGGCGACACCAACAGCCCTAGGAATGTACGTACTTGGCCATTAAAACTGATTCTGATTCTCTGATTCTGAATAATGGGTGTCATAAAAAACAAAACAAAAAAACAACAACATTGAAGCTGTTATGACAAATCCTCTCTTTGAGCATACATTAACAAAAATGGCAATGCAGAAGTCAACAACAATTTTTTTAGGGGGAGAATATCCATCCATCCAT
>NW_007579799.1:89264-91973 GCF_000690725.1 Stegastes partitus
ATCAGAGCTGATGATTCTATTTCAATGGAAAATCTTGGGGTGACACACAAAAACTAAAAAAACAGTGGCCTTCTGCACGACTATCTCCAATTTGCTTGAAACTTTTCATCATAATAAATTCCAAATGGCATCTGTGAATTTCTACATTGTTATTTAGATACTATTTTCATTGAGACATAAGGCCAGATTTGGAGGGCAATTTCTCAGGAACTCTTAAAGATAAAAACCTAAAATTTCCACAGTTATTTCTCATCATACGATTGATTCAGAATCTGCAGTATTGGACACATAGATCAAATAGTCTCTGGTAATGGCTGTATTAAAAAGTAACTATAATAATAAATCTTGATTCAGAGTCTGAAAAATTGGGCAAGTAGGTCCAAAAACGTCTTATTATTATGGGTGTGTTGAAATATGATTTAAAAAAAAAAAAATGAAGCTCTCATTACAAGTCTCATCGTTGAGCACATATTAACAAAAAATCATAATGCAGCTCAACTAAAATATTTTTGAAATGTGTTGGTTTACAAAGTTTAGGTGACAAAAATGCAAAACAAAGCATATTTTTTGATTATTCTTTTTGTTTTGTTTTATCATATTGGAGATGTTGACCGGCATCTTTGCTGGTTTCCCAGTGTTCTATCCTTAGACGTTTTTTTTTTTTTTTTTTTTTAGCACTGGTTCTGCTTTTCTCCCAAAATAGGAAGTGAGTTCTTGCTGAAGCACACATGACCTATGAAAGTCCAGGAGTTTTTAAATTCATTCATTCATCATTGATTTGAATAAGTTCCATCCGCTCTTTTATAGAGGTTACTTCTCCGAATGAAAGACACAAAAGAGGGNTACTTGTCTAATATTGCAAATTCTGAACTGATGGCACAATGAGAAATAATACTAATAATTTCAGGCTTTAATCTTTAAATGTTCCTAAGATATTATCATTCTAACATAGCCTTAAATTTTATTGTGCAAAAGATCACGTCAAAGACCGAGCTGCAAAGTACAAGGGCTCACAGGTGAATTCAAAACAGGGTTTTATTTCACCCAAAAAGTAACAAAGTTCCAAAAACAATACTAAATTCTAGTGATGTGTCCTTCTGTGTCGAGACTTCGAAGCATGTGTTGAGTAATTTAGGAGGATTTTTGTGATCGATGGTGTGTGTTAGTGACATTCGAGGCCCCACGAACTGGCCGCACCATGTGACTGGTTCAGGAAGCGTTCGGGGCTTCGCGCGTGCCAATAAAATGCAATGGCTCTGCCCTCACATTTTGTGGATTTGGGACCTTATTGTGCGAACCTATTATTCATAGCTAGCTACCTTTTTGTCATGGAGCCAGCAAGAGAGGAGATTTTCTTCTATCTGGGAGCATTTTGAGCTGATCTCTCCTAATAAGTTGGGCACAGAATAACAATCGTGTGATTAAATATTATAAATAAATAGAAATGGAATATTGCATTGCATAACCTTTGTGCTAATCACCATCTTTCACATTCTGGCATTTTAAAAGGTGAAGTGTTTGTTGTGTTCCAAAGAAATTGGATTTTCAAAAGCAGGTGAAACAATCTCAATAAAAGGAAACCGCCTGAAGCCAAGCACTGTTGAAAAGTTGCTATTCTTAAATAAAAATGAATACATGTCCCCCCCAAACACAAGTAGCACAAGCATGTTTTTGTTTATTAGCATAATCACTTACGCACAAATTTTGTCAGAGCTTCACACAGTGAAGCCACACTGTCCTTTGACTCATCACCTGCTTTACATTTATTGTCCACCTGATGGTGCAATAGAGCAAATGAAGCGCCCTGAAGCTTCGGCCCATGTGTGAACTACTCGGATGGAAAGCTTCAGGGCTTCGTGAGGCTTCATCTTGTCATCATGACTAAATTCAGGCCCATAGAAGAGGTCATTTAGACAGAACTTAACGAAGGCTATAAACAAACTCATTACAGACCTGAAAAACACTGAACAAATGAGACTATATATCCTGGCTGATGAGACCAGTTACACACAATAGGAGAAACATAAAACACTTACACCTAAAGTAACAATAAAAAAAGCACCAAACAATACAACTGGTCTACTTAATCAAAAACAATATTAATAATTAAACCCAAAATACATCCAATTGTCCAACACGAATCAAATGAATAAAGTCATATCTAAATTAAATAAATGCAGTCCACCCCTTGAAGATGCATGCGCTTGGTGTGGTCTGATTGGTAGCTCTGGTATAAAAACCTGGTGCTTCCCTGAGGACATCTTTTGCCTGAATCCAGCCAGATGAGCAAAGCTGCAGAAGACTGGATGACCCAGCACCGGTAAAACAAAGAAAAGGTTAGCACAACTTTAAAAAAACCCATAGCTGAACAAGTTAAAATAGAACTTAAGTGCTTCAGCAAAGACTTAATAAGGAGTGTTGTTTGAAACACATAAATGATGTGTTATTTATGTGTTTTGCATGTGCAATATGAGTGTGAGCTGCAAGGTGGCGCAGTTGGTTAGTACTGTTGCCTCGCAGCAAGAAGGTTGCCGGTTCGC
Source organism: Stegastes partitus (assembly GCF_000690725.1). Taxonomy (NCBI): domain Eukaryota; kingdom Metazoa; phylum Chordata; class Actinopteri; family Pomacentridae; genus Stegastes; species Stegastes partitus. The sequence continues at coordinate 91,805 of NW_007579799.1, forward strand.
GTCCCGGTGGAGTCTCCGTGTTCTCCCCGTGCAGTGTGGGTTCTCTCCGGGTTCTCCGACTTCCTCTCACACAGTCCAAAAACATGTTATTATAAATTGTCTGTAGGTGTGAATGTGAGTGTGCTTGGTTGTCTGTCTCTAAGTGTAGCCCTGTGATAGACTGGCGACC
>NW_007579799.1:93706-95772 GCF_000690725.1 Stegastes partitus
ATTGTATTGCAGTGTATTTTGAACTGCCACCTGGAGCCTTATTTTAGTGTTTTCCTTTGCATAAATAAAGACATTTCCAACATGCATTTAGACAGAAAAGGCACAAAATGGGGAATAAAGGTCCACAGAATGCACAGGAGGAAATAAATTGATAAAGCAGACGCCCAGAATGCCTCCACCTAATGTGCCACACCCAATGTTTAAACTACACCCATGTATTTGGAATAGGATGTTGAGCTGATACTTCATATCGCTACGTGCATGACTCAGTTGTCTGTACACTTGTGTCTTGATTTCTCAAGCATTTGTTTTTTAACTTCAGAAGAAAAAAAAAATAATCTGTTGACTCCAGATAAGTGTTTGCATGCAACAGTTTCTGCAGCATATCCAATTTTCTTAAGATCACATTTCCTGCGATGTATAATGAGGATGCTCCATAAAGCTGATCATAACCAGGATACAACAGAGAAATATTTCAGGAAAGCAAATTTGACTTTAGAAAGTAGCAATTTCAATATACTGAAAAATCAATCGATTATTTAAAAACAATTCCTTTTTTTTAATGATAAAAGTAACTGCTGATTGTGACCCGACGGTTTTATCAAACTTAAGACCAGTCGCCCTTTAAACAGCTTGAAAAACAGGCTCAACATCATTTTACGTTTGTTCCAGGACTTTTTCGCAAAATGTTGTGATGATTTTGAATCAATGCTGTTTTTTAGAATACAGAGATGCGTAATATAGTTTGATTTACTATTTTTTCTGTGTTCTGTCTCAGCCCGTGTTGACAGCACTTTTTACACAGCGCTACATCTGTCTGTGGAAGGTTTCTATTTCCTTTTTCTTCTGCAGCATTATAACAGTTTTGTTCATTAGAATATGCAGCCTAATTGACACCAACATAATGTGCTATATGCAGGTAAACATCAAGTTATTTGTCTGGGAAATTCTGAAATGATTTACCATCATTTAGAACGTTATTAATATTTTTGTGTGCAATATTTAAGACTTATTTTTGCATCTCCACATCTTGTTTCTGACAAAAAGGTAGCTGAGTGAAGTTAGCGAACCTGAAGCGAGAAAAGTGGAATGATTTAAAGGATTATTCATCATGAAACATTTGCAGCAGATGGGCAACAGAATGCAAATCCTAATATGATCATTATCATAGATGCATTACTGCAATAATGGAACTTTAGTACTGCAACTGCCTGTAGAAGAAAAAAATTGATAATGTCATTTACAGGCGTGTGGTTGAATCTATACACATGCATTGTCTGGAAGTGTGAAATTTGCATAAGAACTGTCATATCAGGAAAATGTACCTGTTGCTTTTGACCGCTGCTTTTAGATTCCATGTAACGGTTTCTTTTCAACAGGAAATGGAGTTTGCTCAGTTTGAATTGAACTAAATTTTCAGTGACTTATGAGATAATTTCCGCAACTGTAAATATTCAATTTAGGAAGGTTTCGTTGGATGGACCCTGAAGTCTCTCTGCTTCATATAACATATTTATCTTAATGGGAATCTAGGAGTGCAAGAGGACATCATTTGTTAAAAATTCAAGTCTGGGAAAACTGGAGCTAAATTACAATCATGGTCTTTGCTTGAATGGAGAATGTTGTTGTTTACAAGTTCAGAAATGAAGCATCTTGAACAGACAACTGGCATATGTGATCATGGAGTTATCAGTATGGAGTTGTTGTGAACCTCGACTGTCAGCAGAGGGCAGCTTACACCTACGGATGAGAACAAAGGAATTCGGGGAACTTTGCAAAGACAGAAACTTGAGGAGAACAGAAAGAAGGAAGTTTCTAAATGTGCTCCGTCAGTCCACAGGGAGATGCATCTTCTGTCTTGACTCTCGGTTTCACATGGACAGGTGTGCCCAGATGTGTTTTGCATGATTTTTATGCTTGGCTGCTCCTCACAGTTTAAGTTCTTCTGTCACAGAGACTCTGGACTGTTTTCATGCACTCACACTGAAAAACGGCATCAGGATGATGTTTCCAATAACTCTGATTGTCATGTTGGCTTTTCTGAGTCACGGTGAGACGCTTTGAAA
>NW_007579800.1:0-3719 GCF_000690725.1 Stegastes partitus
CGAGGACCCGTCCATCGCCGCTTGCGGCTTTAATTTGTGATTGAAGCTAGATAGACAAGATAAGAAATGTAAATGTACTGTCACATTCCCGTGAGCTAGGAGATGGGCTAGGAGACCGGGTTAAAGGGACCAGGAAACTGATTGTTTAACACAAGTCAGGTTAATTTACAAACAAAAGAACACTAAATGCAAATTAAAGCGAGCTTCCTGAAAACGAAGCCAATCGTGAAGTTACCAGCAAAACAACAACCACAAAGCACCACACGATTGGGTTTGAGCCGGACTCAAGGCCACAAACACCACACAGCTCTGTCTGCCGATTTGCCCCACTGGCCACCATGATCAGGTTGGCTCAGCTCTTAACCATGTCTGTGATTGCAGAGCAGCTGCGCCTGGCGTAACCTGAAAGGAAACGAGACACCAATACTCGGCACCAAGGGCCGTAACAATACAAGAAGGAAAAATTAAAGATAAGAAACTATTCCCATGTGTAACTATGCTCAGTCACACTCAGTCATTGGCTGGCTCAAAACCCCTCAACTCTGCATTTTTTTTATTTTTATTAAGGAGTCAGAAGGCAGAAATGTGTTTAACCATTGATGGTCCATTTGGCAAATATAAGAAACACTCTGGTCAGCGGCCTCGGGCGTCACATGCACAGCACTCTCTCATGCACACCTCTCAGGAACTGACAGCCTGACACCCTTACCAGCAGCACACCACAGCTCCCAAGAGGGCGCCACTGAGCCAACCACAAATCAACATGACATCGAAACCACAGCAAGTGGCATTATCCACATATACACGTATACACTGTTACACATGCACAGATATGACATGAGGGATTATTGTACCCAAATTGTAAGACATACTCACATGACGTGCAAAATTTACATAAAAGGTTTAAAGAGTAACAGTGTTACATAATGGTGTTTTCTCACCATCTGAATTTCAGTGTCATGAAAATTTTAGCTTGTTCACTCTCAACCCAGAGTGCAGCCGAGCATTGTTAAGTTACATAAAATGTACAATAAACACTGTTATGTTTAATGTATTTTCTGCTGTTGTTGATTCCAGGAGAATCCTTTCTCAAATAAAACATGGGACACTTGTGCCGTTGTTGGGAACGGTGGGATCCTGACCAACAGCAGCTGTGGAAAAGTGATCGACTCGGCTCAGTTTGTCATGAGGTGAGAAAGATGTCCAGCGTACAGGACTGAAAGGCCGATGACAGTGTTAAACAAAATAAGGTGGAAATCCACATAATACTTTCTTTGCTGCTTGTTCAGGTGCAACCTCCCTCCTTTGGGAAAACGAATATGAGAAACATGTTGGCATCAAGACCGACTTTGTGACAGCAAACCCGAGCATCTTTGTACAAAAGTGATCAAGAAAATTAATTTTATCATTCTGAATACATAATATTCCCTTTGTTTTGTTGCTTTACATCAGCCCTGTATTTACAGGTACGGGGCTCTGATGGAAAGCCGCCGTCCATTTGTGGAGAGTCTGCACACCTATGGAAACTCCCTTCTGCTCCTTCCTTCCTTCTCCTATACCTTAAACACTCCTGTGACTCTGCGGGTCTTCTACACCATCAAGGACTTTGACAGCCCCATCAGACCTGTCTTCTTAAACCCTGAATACTTTCAGAGTCTGAACCTGTTCTGGAGCTCTCAGGGGATAAACGGAGTGCGGCTCAGCACTGGCTTCACCATGGTCAGCCTGGCGCTGGAGCTCTGCAACAATGTTCATCTGTACGGATTCTGGCCCTTCAGTAAGCACCCATATGATCTCCACCACCTCACCAATCACTACTACGACAACAGACAACCTTCAAAATTAATCCACGCTATGCCGACTGAGTTTGAGCTCCTGTTGCAGCTGCACAGTCAGGGCATTCTCAGGCTGCACCTGGGAGACTGCCAACCAATTTGAATTGCCCCTAGGGGATTAAAAAAAAAAAAAAAAAAGTCATTTGAATTGAATTGAACCAGGTGGAAGGTCGTTCCCAGAAACAAACATCACTGGAGCCCAGTGCGTTTATTTTAGCCTCAGGATGAATCAAGTCACGGAGACATTTCACATTATCCAACAGATTTATTTCAGCTGATGGAATGGATGGATGCCATTGGTCCACCTGGTTACCTATCAGCAGCCAAGACATTAAATGCAACAATTAGAGTACTGAGCAGTCCTGCTGTATATCTACAACTATTAATTACAACAAATGAGAATGTAAATGTGAGTGTACTTGGTTGTCTGTCTCTAAGTGTAGCCCTGTGATAGACTGGTGACCTGTCCAGGGTGTCCTCTGCCTTCACCCCAAGTCGGTTGGGATAGGCTCCAGCCCCGGATGACCCTAGTGAGGATTAAGCGGTGTATAGATAATGGAGGGATGGATGTTTTCATGGGAACCCGATATGTATTCAGCTGGTGATGCAGACAACACATGAATATGTTTTTATGTTTGGTCCTGATTACTGCCTAATGTGTTTACACTGCTGGTACTGCAGTTAATAGAACAGATTTAAACACTGATTATGCCACTGGTATTTATTACATAGAACATTTATTGAACAACATTAATTTGACTTTGACTCACCACTGAGTCCATTTTGTGCAGAAGAAGAATCGCATGATGTGTTAAACATCCTCTTTTATGTGAGCGCCCACAGAGACTGAAGCAGAAAACCTGAATTCACAAAGAAAGTTGAGAACCACCTTCAGATACCCCGTTACCTCTGAGTGGGGTTGTAGTTTTAGTTGAGCCGACTTACACAAAGAAAATCTGGGTGTTTCAAACTTGCTTCGTGGTGCAGTCCTCTGGAGAGAAATAAGTGCTTTATAAGTTATTGTTATCTTAATCCTACTGGCTGGGGTCCAATTGAACCATGGATATCTAGCCATGTTCCATGATCTTCTTGATAATAACCAAAATCACTTAAGTTCTTGCATCAATAGCTTATGGCATTGAACTGCCAAAAACAGTGCATTTAGGTATTCCATGTTTTCTTTTCTGTCTGTTTTAGTCACATGATACACACAGGAGTTAGTACTTGATTGCATAACCATTGTTTCTAAAGGCTGCAGCCATGCGTCTTGGCATGCTCTCCACCAGCTTCTGACATTGTTCTGCTGTCACAGCAGCCCATTCCTGTTGCACAGATTCAAATAAATTTGCTTTGTTTTTAGGCTTGTGGTTCTCCATTTTGCATTTGATGATTTTTCAAAGGTTTTCAATTGGATTTAGATCTGATGATTGAGCAGGCCAAGGCATGGTTCCAGTGTTCTGGTTCTCCATCCAGGCTTTAACTGACCTTGCCGTGTGACAAGGGGCACTGTGTTGTTAGAAAATCCTGTCATTCGAGGCAGAAAAGAGTTTTCCAGCTGATGGAAGAAGACTGTTTTCAAGAGTAGACCTGTACATGACCTGGTTCATTCGCCCTTCACACAATTGCCTTTGCCCTGTTCCACCCATACTGAAACTACCCCAGATGGTCACTGATCCACCCCCATGTTTTACTGTAGGGGCAAGACCGTCTGGTTTGTAGGCTCTTTCCAGGCTTCATCCTAACCAGTAAGTTGGCTGGAGTGGGCATCAACTGAAAACTGGATTCATCACTGAAGAGAACCTCAGCCCAATCATCAACAGTCCAATCCTTGTGATCCCCAGCAAAGAGTAACCAGACTTTCTTCTGCCTTTCGTTGATGGAGGG
>NW_007579800.1:5591-7898 GCF_000690725.1 Stegastes partitus
CTGTTCATGTTGGACAACAAATAATTTAGATGAAAAAATCTTACATTTTGACTCTTTTGGATGTCAATACCATCAGGTTTTGTGTCTGATGGAGGTGAAAAGTGACAGACTTGTGTTTTCAAACACCAATAAATTCCATATGTTCTTGTCGTATTTGTGTGTTCCAGGGAGGACATCGACAAAGTAGCAGGTCACCATTCTGACATCTCCAAGAAGCAAGAGGACAATCCCCAAAAACTCAAGTAAGGATATTGTCTCAAAGCTGTATTTTGAACACTGGTGGGATGCGATTCAAATTTTTTTATCTAATTAATGAGAGGCTTTGTAATTAATTATTGCGACTAATCACATTTTATCAAATATTAATATTTGACACAATAAGCAAAGTTTTTTAATTCAAATCAATTTTCTTTGACGACTGAATCAATGAATAGATATGCGGGAACGTAAACAACTAAAATGTTTATGTTTCATATATTTATCTGAGCATTTTTTCTGTCTACTACATACACAGATGAGTGCAAACTCAAAGTACAATTATAGCTATTATATTCACACAACCATGCTCTTCTCCAAGCTGCCTCATGGTTCGTGTCTACAGGATCCGTCAATTTCTTGCTTCTCATTCATTGTGTAGGTGAAACGAGATTCGAGTAACGATTCGAATGACGAGGCATAGCGTCACCTGTGAACTCATTTGTATAAAGTAGGGTTAGGGTTAGGGTTAGGGTTAGACTTGACTTAAACTTTATGCAAATTTGGCAAATTTTGGCCACGTAGCATCAGGCCCTGATAAGAAAAAAAAACTTTCCACTCAATGAGCCAAGCAATGTGGTCTCGTCTTCCATCACTGTTCACCAAACTTTCTTGTGTGGTGACGTCACAGAAATTAGGGAACTGACAAAAGGTGCAATTAAATGCATTATTATTTTAAATTTTTTCTGTAATTAATTTATCAAAATTGATGAGTGAAGTTCCATCCCTAAAAAAAAAACATTTTGTCAACTACATCAGACGTCAATACCATCTGGTTTTGTGTTTGACAGAGATGAAAAGTGACAAACTTCTGTTTTCAAATACCAGCTGAATCTCATGCAATCGTGTCTTGTTTGTGTTACAGGAAGGCCTTCGACAAAGTAGTGGAACGTAAACAAGAGGACAATTCCCAGAATATCAAGTAAGGATAATGTCTTGCTTTTAACATTTTGTTTAAAATTGTTTGAAAAGAAATAGAGGGACTACACATCTGACTTGTCTGTGTGTTACAGAGAGGTCATCCACAAAGCAGCAGAAAGTAACTCTGACATCTCAGAGAAGCAAGAGGACAAACCCAAAACAATCAGGCAAGGATATTGTCTNTTCTTGATAATAACCAAAATCACTTAAGTTCTTGCATCAATAGCTTATGGCATTGTACTGCCAAAAACAGTGCTTTTAGGTATTCCATGTTTTCTTTTCTGTCTGTTTTAGTCACCTGATACACACAGGAGTTAGTACTTGATTGCATAACTATTGTTTCTGATGACTGCAGCCATGCGTCTTGACATGCTCTCCATCAGCTTCTGACATTGTTCTGCTGTCACAGCAGCCCATTCCTGTTGCACAGATTCAAATAAATTTGCGCACTAATGACTAACATAACGAGGGGGAGGAGCAACAAACCCCGAACTGAAACCCAAACTCAAGTGTTAATGGCTCCTTAAGGATATAAGTATCTGGAAGTCCCAACTAGTCAGTCAAACTGATGAAGCCTCTTGGATGAGAGGTGAAACGTCTTCAAGGAACTCAGACAAGTCCAGTTGCTACGATTAATCTACAAGAATAACTATGGCTTGAATGTAAGCAGGAAACCACTCTAGGCCTTTGCATGTGCAGTGCTGCTTATGACATGAACTGGCCTCTGATATATCCTGGGAATACAATTAGGCTTAAGCATGTCAAATAGGACATAGAAGAAAACAAGGGTGGTCTAATATTTTTTTCCATGACTGTACATCACAAGTCAACAGATTTTCACAGGGGTCCAAATGGACCCCAGTTAGTAAGATTTGTATGTAAAAGATGTTGGTAGGATGATGGTTAAATTAACTTTATTGGAAGGAAACTAAACTGTGAACTTTGTGTGAACATTAAAGCACTTTTTCTTATTTAGCACAGACTTGGGTGGGTCTCACAGTCATGCTGACATCACTGAGGTCTGAACAGGGTTATTCCATATTAAATCATCAGGGTCTTCTGCTCTGCTATCTCTGGTTTGCTTGAAAATGTTTCAATCATTAAAAATTTAAAATGGTATTTGAAAAAATA
>NW_007579800.1:9579-10592 GCF_000690725.1 Stegastes partitus
ACAAAGCAGCAGAAAGTAACTCTGACATCTCAGAGAAGCAAGAGGACAAACCCAAAACAATCAGGCAAGGATATTGTCTCAAAAACAAACAAAAAAAACACGATATAAAATTTGACGTTTCAGTTTATTTTGTAGAAGTATCGAGCAATTGAATGAAAAACAAAACGGATTCAGTGGTCGGCAAATGGTGAATTCTGTCAACTTCGTCAGATGTCAGGTCTGTCAGTTTTAAAAACCAACTGAATTCTGTGCAATGGTGTCTTATTTTGTGTGTTACAGGAAGGTTAACAAAAAAGTAGTCGTGAGCAAGAAAGGGGACAATTCCCAAAATATCAAGTAAGATTATTGTCTCAAAGCTATATTTCTAACATTGATGTTTTAGTTAGTTTTAGGAACAAAAAAAGGTAAATAGAGAGGTTACTTACCTGACTTGTTTGTGTGTTTGTTTGTTACAGGTTTTGTGTTTGACAAAGACGAAAAGATATAAATTTGTATTTTCAAATGCCACCTGAATTCCATGCAGTATTGTTTTGTTTGTGTGTTACAGGGAGGACAACAACAAAGCAGTAAAGAGTAAGCCAAAGGACAATTCCCAAAAAATCAGGCAAGGATATTGTCCCAAAGCCTTATTTATAACATGTTAGTTCGAATATTTATAAATAAATAAAAAAAAGAAGTAGAGGGATTACACATCTGACTTGTCTGTGTGTTACAGAGAGGTCATCGACAAAACAGCAGAAAGTAACTCTGACATCTCAGAGAAGCGAGAGGACAAACCCAAAACAATCAGGCAAGGATTTTGTCTCAAAACCTTGTTTCTAAGACTTTAGTTAGAATTATTTAAACCAAAAAAGCACAAGATAAAATCTGTATCGAGCAATTGAATGAAAAACAAAACAGCTTCAACTGCGAATTCTGTCAACTTCGTCAAATGTCAAGTCCGTCAATTTTAAATGCCAACTGAATTCTGTGCAATGGCGTCTTATTTTGTGTTACAGGGAGCTCATCAACAA
>NW_007579800.1:18072-26817 GCF_000690725.1 Stegastes partitus
TTTGTGGCTGATTTGCTTCCACAGGACGTAGACGACTTGTCATAACTGATGGAGACTCTCTATCAGAAAATCATCCTGGAGAATACCTGCCAAACAATTCATGACCTAAAGATCAAGCACAGATGAGTTATACAGCATGACAATGACCCAAAGCACAAAAGCAAGTCCACCTCTGAATGGCTCAAAAAGAACATTAAGCTTTTGGAGTGGCTGAGTCAAAGTCCGAACTTAAATCTAATTGAGATGCTGTGGCAAGACCTTAAAAGTGCAGTTCATGTTCAAAAACCATCTAATGTGGCTGAATTAATACTGTTTTGTAGAGACGAGTGGGTCTGAATTCCTCAATGGAGATGTAAAAGACTGGTGACAAGCTATCGCAAACGTTTCACTGCATTTGTTGGTGCCAAGGGGGCCCAACCAGTTGTTATTTTTGGAAGGCAGTTGCTTTTTCACAGGGATGATGTAGGATTTCAATAAATGTTTAAAAAATATTCACTTAAAAACTACATTTTGTGTTTTCTGTGTTATCTCCATCTAATATTAAATAAATACAAACATTAGCTGATTATCTGTCTCTTCACTGTGAGAAATATGCAAAAATTGACATCAAGGGGAGAAATACTTTTTTTTTTTTTTTACAACACTGTATCAACAATCCTTGTTCCGCAAATTTAAAAAAAAAAAAAATGTTTTGCTTTTATGACTGCACACTACTTCATTATGGTCAGAAGATAAGATACGGTACACCAGGATGTTAGTCAGTCTGACAGGAACAGCCTGAGGAGGATGTGTGTGCGTTCAATGTTCAGTCCGATAAAGGGGGAAAAAAATCTGAAATCACAGACCGACAGGTGCGGTTAACAGAAGGGTTAAGGCATGAGAGGAGAAGTCTTGAAGTCATGTTTTTGTCTGATAATCATCGTCCTCTGCTTGGGGAGTCTGCTCACCTCTCTTATCTGGTACAAGAAGTAAGTGTGAAATTACCCTTAAACTTTTTTATAATTAGATTTACATGCCGACTACTTGTGCTAGAAACCTTTACACGACACGAACACTAACACTTCTGGTACTTAAATGGTTCTTCCGAAAGCTGTCTGGTTCTTCAAAGCACCATCACAGCAAAAGCTGAAAACTCTCTACTTTGGGCATTTATATGTATACATGCAATGAATCAGGTAATTGTTAAGGTCCTGTAAATAACAGAACAACAGTAATAAACCTGGGAAAAATGAAGCTTGGAGTTTCCCAAGTGTATCTACAGTTTACTAATGTGTCTGGGTTTTGTCCTGTTGGTGTCTCAGTAATGTGGATCCTCACCGACCACCTCCTCAAAAGAATAAAGCCTCTCAGCCCTTTGGACCTTGTAAAGGCTGCACGTGAGCAAACAGTGTTACAGCCTCAACCACCGTGTTTATGGCATCAACAAATCAAGTCACGTCAGCACCATGGAGATTATACACCAACTTGTTTGTGTGTTACAGGGAAGTCATCGACAAAGGAGCAGAGCGTAATTCTGAAATCTCAAAAAACGAGAACAAACCTAAAAAAAATCAGGCAAGGATATTGTTTCAAAGCCTTTTTGATTTTTACATTTTAGTTAGAATATATAGAAAAACTAAATAGAAAATGCAATATAAAATTTGACATTTTATCTTATTTTGTAGACGTAGCAAGAAATTTAGTGTACATCCATCCATGCATCCATCCATCCATTTTCTTCCGCTTATCCGGGGTTGCGGATGCAGCAGGCGAAGCAGGTCATTCCAGACTTCCCTGCCCCAGGTGACGCTTTCCAGCTCTTCCTGGGGGATCCTGAGGCATTCCCACGCCAGGCGAGAGATTTAATCCCTCCAGCGGGTTCTGGGTCTGCCCCGGGGTCTCCTCTCCCAGGTGGACATGTTTGGAAGACCTGCTGTTCAGGCGACCCCCGAGCCAACCAGGCCCAAAAGGACTCCTTCTTCAGCCTGATCGCTTCCCTCACCGCCGGTGTCGACCAGCGGGTTTTGGGGTTGCCACCACGACAAGCACCAGTGACCTTCTGGCAACAGCTCCTAACGGCCACTTCTGCAATGGAGGCTTTGAACATGGCCCACTCTGACTCCATGTCCCCAACCTCCCCCGAGATGCAGGAGAAACTTTTCCAGAGATGGGAATTGTAAACCATACAGACAGAGGTCTCCGGCAGATGTTCCCAGTTCACCCTCACTATGCAACCAGGTGGTGATCAGTTGACAGCTCTGCTCCTCTCTTCACCTGAGTGTCCAAAACATAAGGCTGCAGGTCTGATGATACGACTACAAAGTCAACCATCGACCATTGGCCTAAGGTGCTCTGGTACCAGATACAATTATGACCAACCTTATGTTTGAACATGGTGTTCGTTATGACATTCCACATTCCTTGAGCTAGTATACACCACCAGGGGGCGGTACGCCAGGACGCCCGCTCCTGCCTACAACACGGTGGGCATAGCAACTGACCCCGATCTTCTGCCCTATGGGTGGTGGGCCCTGTGGGCAGTCCAGGGTACATGTAAAAGATAAGAGATTATTACATTTTGTCAACTCTGTCAGATGTCAATACCATTAGGTTTTGTGTCTGATGAAGCTGAAAAGTGACAAGCTTGTGTTTTAAATGCCAGAATGCAATGGTGTCTTATTGGTGTGTTACAGTGAGGTCATTGACAAAGCATTCGAGCGGAACTCTCAAAACTCAAAGAAACATAAGGACAAGCCTCAAACAATCAGGTATGGATATTGTCTCAAAGCCTTATTTTTAACATTTTAGTCAGAATATTGAGAAAAAAATATGAAAATACCTCAAATCCCCCAAAAAACAGGCAAGGATATTGTTTCAAAGCCTTACTTGTAACATTTTTGTTAGAATTTTTTATAAAAAAGGAATAGAGGGAATACACACCTGACTTGACTGTGTGTTTATGTGTTACAGGGAGGTCATCGACAACGCGGTACAACGTTACTCTCAAACCTGGAAGAAGCAGGAGGACAATTACCAAAATTTCAGGCAAGGATATTTTCTCTAGTAAAACAGGATAGCAGACAGGGAAGAAACAAACAATGTATAAGAGAACAATAAACACTTTGGAAGTTGGTGAAGCTGCAGATCAGAGATGTGTAGCTCCTGATCCAGAGGATAAAACGCTATCTACATAGAGAGAGAAGACACAAAGTGAGACTGCATCATGGGAAGTTCCCCACAAGTCTAGACCTATTGCAGCATAACTATGTGATGGTTTAGGTGGCCCTGAAACTATACACTTTACCACACTCCTTATCTTTAAAGTAGAGAGAGTGTCTTCCTAATAATAGGGAATTACAACAGTCCAGCCTAGAAGTTACAAATACATGGACAATATAACCAAATACTGTAACTAAAACTTCAAGTCATCCAGGCTTTTATGTCCTTTAAGCTGTGTTCACACCAGACATGAATTCATTGCGCTATTCGTGCTATTTGGGCATATTGGGACGCGTGTATGCACCGAGTTCACTCACTTTATTCACGCGAGCAAACTTGCCCCATCTGCGTGTCAAAAATTGTGCCACTCGCATGTCCAACAGAAATTTCTGCCTGTTTTTTTTTTTGCCATTTTCAAGTGTGGTTTCATCAAACATGGTTATGCTCGACAACATTGCTGCTTTTTTTCTGCTGTGGAAGGCCCAGAAATGACAGCGATCCAGGTGCCACCATGTCTGGGTCCATCGAATCCTCCAGAAACGCACACAGCTAGGGCAATTCCACCCCATTCTTCAGGAGATGCACCTGCATGCCGCTTACAGTGCTATTTTCGACTGACCCAGACCCAGTTTGACAACCTTTTGGAGAGGATTGGTACCAAGATATACCTCCAGGATACCAGGATACGTCACCAGAGGATCTCAAAATTGACTGGCCATTGTGGCGCGAATGCTCGCTTGAGTTCACATTTTTCAATTTGTGCAAATGAAGCGTCCAACTCGAATTTGCATCATTCAAGTGACCCACGATATGGGACATATACTTGCATCTAATCGCGTCTTCACATTGACTTTACATGTAAGTCATTCGCAGTATGATTTTACTCGCATCTGGTGTGAACAAAGCATAAGACATGACTGAAGTTTGACTAACTGATAGGTTAATCTGGTTTTATAGATAAATACAGGTGAGTGTCATCTGAATAGCAAAGACACTTCATGCAGTGTTTCCTAATAATACTGCTAAGGGTCACATGTAGAAGGTAAATGATATCGGTCCTCACACAGAACCCTGTGGAACGCCAGAACTAACTGTGGTGCGTGTCATCTAATTTAACTCGCTGATCAAAATACTCTTTGTTATATATAATACAAAAAATTTTTAAAAAATACTCACCGAAAATGTGTTGTAGCACATCATTAATCGCACCACTACAGTTTATTTTGTTGTCACTTTTTACGGTGCTTCCGAGATGTGGCCGAAATAGCTACCTGATTGGATAGGATTGGCCAAACAGACGTACACTGTGCAAGGCTGTGATTGGCTGGTTTTGTGGCACATTCGCAACACTGTGCCAAGTCGAATTAACGTGCAGGCAGAATTCAGCGTGCACAGATCGTCTATGTTGTGCGCAAGAGAAAAAGACACTGCGAGCGAGTGTGAATGAGTAATTGAGTGCACAGAATGGAGATCTGTGAGAGTGCAAATGCAAAAATCGAGTGAAAGACAGCATGATTGTGCTTGTATGTTCAGAGTTGCAAGCACAGTAGTAACATTTTTGAGTGCAGAATAGATTTTTGTTTGCTTACATTGAGTTTTTATTTGCTCAAGAGTTTTTTCTGGACTCAAAATTTCCAATTGCGCACTCAGGATTGTGGCATAAATACAATTCCATAGAGTTGGGGTTTTAAGTGTTGTTATTATGGTTCATATTAGTGTAATAGTATTATTGGTGTTTGTGCTTGATTGTGTTGTTATGGTTTAGTTGGCTGAGACAGTTTATTTAAGTGTTATATGTGCAGAAAAGACAAAAGCTCTGGCTCGAGCGTCATTATTTCATGCAGCTTGCCACAATATGATTTAAAATGTAGGACATGAAAGGAGAAGTGTAAATAGAAATCCAGGCGATATGGAGGAACTGTATGGTCTCAATATAACATCTCACAATAATGCGAGTTACTGTAAAACAAGGTGACTTCACCTGAATTACTGCTTTCACTCATCATGATCCATTTATGGAATAAAATCATTACATAAACATGGAATTGTACTAATGTATTGCCTGATATAATTTGTCAAATGTTTTTTAATCAGCAAATAAGTCATTGTGTTTAGCATCTCATCTTACTGCTCCATCAGTGTCAACAATATCCTTGTGCTTCAACAGATCTAAGCTGAGCAATGAGTGCTTTGGATTGGAAGAAGCCATAATTACTCAGACCAGCAAACGAGTGGGATCGAAGATTGTTTTCAATGGGGTGAGGAAAACTCTGCAGGTGACTCCACAGCTTTCTAGCATCTTTGCAAAGGTATGTCATTTGTCATTCATGAATACAGGACCTGCTGCCTGTTTGACGTCTTGAATGTTCCTTAAAAAGATGTTTTCATTGAACTATTTTAACTGATTTAGCAGGTATAACATTTTGTACCATAAAAACAAAAATCTAGAACTAAAGTAGAGTTCTGAAGGTTCAAAGTGGTCCTCCATATATAACTAGGAAAAATAAGTTTTTTTTAATACCATGTTTGCTCACCATCTGAATATCAATGTCATGGAAATTTTAGCTCTTTCACTCTCCTACATCAACCCCAGAGTGCAGCAGAGCATCGTTCACACACACTAAGTTACATAAAATGTACATATACTATAAATATTATTATGTTTTAATGTATTTTCTGTTGCTGATTCCAGAAGAATCCTTTCTCAAATAAAACATGGGACACTTGTGCCGTTGTTGGGAACGGTGGGATCCTGACCAACAGCAGCTGTGGAAATGTGATTGACTCGGCTCAGTTTGTCATCAGGTGAGAAAGATGTCCAGTGTACAGGACTGATGGCAGCAATAATCCACAACGTTAGCATGGAAAGTCCACATAATACTTTCTTTGCTGTTTGTTCAGGTGCAACCTCCCTCCTGTGGACAACGGATACGGGAAACATGTTGGTGTCAAGACTGACCTTGTTACAGCCAATCCGAGTATCTTTACACAAAAGTGAGCAAGAAAATTAGTCTTTGTCACCTTAAATACATATTATTCCCTTTATATTGATGATTCACATAAGCCCTTTTTTTACAGTTATGAAGCTCTGACAGGACGCCGCCGTCCATTTGTGAAGAGACTGCACACCTATGGAAACTCCCTGCTGCTGCTTCCTGCCTTCTCCTATACATCAGACACTGATGTGTCTCTGCGGGCCTTCTATACCATCGAGGAGTCTGACAGCCCCATCAGACCCGTCTTCTTAAACCCTGAATACTTCCAGAGTCTGCTCCTGTTCTGGCGCTCTCAGGGTCTGTACAAAGGGCAGCTCAGCACTGGCATCACTATGGTCAGTCTGGCGCTGGAGCTCTGCAAAGATGTTCATCTGTATGGATTCTGGCCCTTCAGTACTCATCCGTTTAGCTTCCACAACCTCACCAATCACTACTTCGACAACAAACAACCTAAATTTATAGTCCACGCTATGCCGACTGAGTTTGAGCTCCTGCTGCAGCTGCACAGTCAGGGCGTTCTCAGGCTTCACCTGGGAGACTGCCAACCAGGTGGAACGTAGTTCCCAGGAACAAGCACCACTGGAGCCCAGTGCTTTTATTTTAGCCTCAGCAAGTCACTGAGACATTTCACATTAACCAACAGATTTATTTCAGCTGATGGAATGGATGGATGGAGTTTGTCCACCTGGGGTCCGTTTCACAAAGCAGGTTTAGTGAAAACTCTGAGTCTTTTTGGTCTTAGTGAGGATCCATGTTGTAGTGCCTTATGGTAGTCACTTACTAATGACAGCTTTTGGATCAAACTGAATGTCTGTTGAAAGAAATAAAAGAAGATTGTCTATTTAATGAAAACACCAGCACAGAAATTGTTAAAACACAGTCATACACTCTTAGAAACACTGGAGGGTATATATCCAATATTTACTTAAACTACACAGTGACCGCTCAGGGAAAAGTACTGTACTGCCACATAGTGGCAACATACATGTATTGGTACAATGTTAGTTTGGAAACAAGTGCTTTTTATGAAGTGTGTCAGCAAAGTTCCAGGACTGGTGTCACAAAAGATATATTTCAAACCCTAACTACAAACTACGAGTTTTCCCCTTCAGACGATAAACCAGCACGTCTACAAAGAGATCCTGTGGCATTTGCTTCGTTCAGTGCGCGAGAAGAGGCGAGAATTGTGGCAGGACAAGTGGTGGCTGCCTCACCATGACAATGCGCTCAGCATCCCACAGTTCCTGGCTGAGAAGAACATCGCCGTGCTGGAGCAACCTCCCTACTCACCCCACCTGGCTCCGTGGGATTTTTTTCCTCTTCCCCAAGCTCATGGTGGTCATCAAGGGGACCTGTTTTGAAGATGTGGATGACATCAAGATGGCTGTGATGACGGAGCTGCGGAGGGTCCAGAAGAATCCTTCCAGGAGTGCATGGCGGCGTGGCAGAGAAGGCTGGGAGAGTGTGTTAGACTCCAGGGGGGATTACTTCGAAGGGGAAACTTGTAGTTCGGATTTGAAATATATCTTTTGTAACACGAGTCACCGGTAAATTAATGCAGATTTAACTTTATCGGAAGGATATTAAATTGTGAACTTTGTGTGACCATTAAAGCACTTTTTCTTATTTAGCACAGACGGGTGGGTCTCAGAGTCATGCTGACAACACTGAGGTCTGAACAGGGTTATTCCATGTTAAATCATCAGGGTCTTCTGCTCAGCCATCTCTGATTTGCTTGAAATGTTTTCATCATAAACTATTAAAATGGTGTCTGTAAAGAATTTTAAAATTGATTTGTCAAGTAATTTCTGAGATGTGTATAGATGTGTATATACAGTGCTGTGAAAAAGTGTTCTCTCTACAGATATGTTATATTTTGCACATTTGTCACACCTAAATGTTTCTGATCATCAAACTAATTTTATCACAAGACAAAGATAACCCAAGAAAGCACAAAATGTCATTTAGACAGGATGATTTCATTTATTGAAGGAAAATTGCTGTCCAGTCCCACCTTGCCCTATGTGAAGCTACCAATCTACCAAATGGCCAAAATCATGATGCAGTTGGGTTCAATGTCACCAGCCACACCAACATATGATTACTGCCAGGCTTGTTGAAGCTTAGCCTCACCTAAATAGGTCCTGTCTGGCATTTTGAAGTTGGCAAGAATGTCTTAAAAAGCAACACATGATGCCACATTCCAAAAAGATTCAAGAACAGAAGCAAAGTCATTGACATTTATCAGTCTGGAAAGGGTTACAAAGCCATTGCTAAGGCTCTGGGACTCCAGTGAACCCCAGTGAGAACTCTTATCCACAAATAAAGGAAACATGGAACAGTGGTAAACCGTCCCAGGAGCGGCCGGCCGACCAACATTTCTCAAAGCCTGCGTCAACATCTCATCCAGGAGGTCACAAATAACCCAGACAAACACTAAAAGAGCCGAAGGCCTCACGTGCCTCACTTAAGGTCAATGTACATAGTTCCACAATGAGGAAGGTGTGACGGCCCCACCTAGTCTGTGGGTGGAGCACATTGGCTGTCTGTG
>NW_007579800.1:27717-29183 GCF_000690725.1 Stegastes partitus
CT
The DNA here is from genome assembly GCF_000690725.1 of Stegastes partitus. NCBI lineage: Eukaryota > Metazoa > Chordata > Actinopteri > Pomacentridae > Stegastes > Stegastes partitus. The sequence goes on from NW_007579800.1 coordinate 27,720, forward strand.
TAAAAGTGCAGTTCATGTTCAAAAACCATCTAATGTGGCTGAATTAATACTGTTTTGTAGAGACGAGTGGGTCTGAATTCCTCAATGGAGATGTAAAAGACTGGTGACAAGCTATCGCAAACGTTTCACTGCATTTGTTGGTGCCAAGGGGGCCCAACCAGTTGTTATTTTTGGAAGGCAGTTACTTTCTCACAGGGATGATGTAGGATTTCAATAAATGTTTAATAAATATTCACTTTAAAAACTACATTTTGTGTTTTCTGTGTTATCTCCATCTAATATTAAATAAATACAAACATTAGTTGATGATCTGGAACATTTAACTGTGAGACATATGCACAAATAGCAGGAATCAGGAAGAGGACATATACTTTTTTTACAGCACTGTATCAATATCAACAAAACCTTGATGGTTTTTGTGTTTAAACAGCGGCACACTCTGTCCTCAACGAGAACATAAGGAAATCCTCCTTTCAAAATGTGTTTTTCTATTTGCATTTATGACTGTACACTGTTTGAATATGGTCATAAAATAAGATAAGGAACACCAGGATGTTAGTCGCTCTGACAAGAACAAGCTGAGGAAGACGTGTGTGTGTAATGTTCAGTCCGATGAAGGGAAAGAAAATCTGAAATCACAGATCAAGAGGTGAGGTTAACAGAAGGATTAAGGTATGAGGGGACAACTCTTGAAGTCACGTCTATCTCTGATAATCACCGTCCTCTGCTTGGGGAGTCTGCTCACCTCTCTGATCTGGTACAACAAGTAAGTGTGAAATTACCCTTCATCGTTTTCTTTTTTACAATTAGAAATGGATTGTAAAACAATATTCTGTCATTGTTTTTTGGTTCTCTGTTTAAAAATATTTTGATATTTAAAATCTTTTAATTTCCTTTTTCTCATCATTATTGTTCCTAGTATTACTCTTTTTGTTGTTCTGCCTTGTCTTGGTTGCTTCCCTTCCAAAATAATTAATTACGCTGTTATTTCTCTGTCTCTACATGGAACAGGGGATTTCAGGGGTTAAGGAGGATTTCCTTATGTTCTGTTTGAGGACAGGGAGTGCCGCTTTTTAAACACAAAAACCACACTGTGTAATATGTATTTACAATATACATGCACAAACTGTGAGTCAAATTCAGTCACAAACAAAATAAAAGACATTACCTATACACCACAAGAACACAAGCACTTCTGGTTCTTAAATGGTTCTTAAAAAAGCTATGTGGTTCTTTAAAGCGTCATCACGGCGAAAGCTGAAAACTCTTTACTTTGGGCATTGCTCTTCACATATTCAATGAATTTTATATACACAATGAATCAGGTAATTGTTAAGGTCCTGTAAAATATACAAAACAACAGCAATGAAGCTGTGAAAAATGAAGCTCAGAGTTTCCCAAGTGTATCTACATTTTACTAATGTGTCTGGTTTTTGTCCTGTTGGCGTCTCAGTAATGTGGATC
>NW_007579800.1:32868-33901 GCF_000690725.1 Stegastes partitus
GCAGGAGGACAATTACCAAAAATTTAGGCAATTATGTTTTCTCTGGTATAACAGGAGAGCAGACAGGGAGCAGACAATGCATAAGAGAACAATAAAGATTTTGTAGGTTGTCAGAGTTGTACTGTAATCAGATAAATGTTGTGGCAGGCCATGCAATGCCATCCAGAAAAAACTATCTGGTTAGACAGTTAATTTCTGGTGTGTTTAGGACCAAATACCACACCTTTAGTTTTGTCCAAATTTAGAAAAAAATAATTACAAATCAACAACGCTTTTATGTCCTTAAGACATAACTGGAGTTTGACTGATTTGTTTCATCTGGTTTCATAAATAAATACAGGTGAGTGTCACCTGCATAGAATGAAAGTTCATGCAGTGTTTCCTAATAATATTGCCTAAGAGATGCATGTAGAAAGTAAATGACATTGGTCCTAACACAGAACCCTGAGGAACTTTGCTGTGAGTTGATGAATCATCTTTTACATGAACAAATTGGAATCTATCTGATAAACCAGCCTGGTGCAGATCCTTCCAATGACATGTTCCAGTCTCTGTGATAAAATGTTGTGATTAACTGTGTCAAATGCAGCACTTTGAAGATCCAGCAGGACAAGTATAGAGAGGGGTCTACTGTCTGAGTCTTTCACTGGTGCTGTTTCTGTGCATTGGATTTCTTCTCAAAGCCTGATTTACACTTGTCACAAACAGCTGAAATCAATCTTTCACCAGCACACGATCTTTATATGGAATCAAATCATTACATAAACACAGAATTGTTCTAATTTATTACCTGACGTGTTGCAGTCGTCCTCAAATGTATTCATAACTTTCCATTTAAGAAACGGCAAAATTCACAATAGTCATTCAAATAACTAGAAACTGAAAAAAGTCATCACGTGACATCGCATTTGAATTGTGGTTGAAAAGAATAATTAAAAACAAACAAACAAACAAAACTGTTCCTGATAAATTCGAGCACTATGCTGATGAGCAGTGGGCCAAAATCCAAATACCTGTCAACAGGTGCAGAAGT
>NW_007579800.1:34286-41492 GCF_000690725.1 Stegastes partitus
AGCGCCATAATTACCCAGACCAACAAACCAGTGGGATCAAAGATTCTTTCCGACAGTAAGAATACTCGGCAGGTGACTCCAGAGCTCTTCAGCTTGTTTATGAAGGTTTGTTATTTGTCATTCATGAATACAGGACCTGCTGCCTGTTTGATGTCTTGACTGTTCTTGAAGCGAGTCATCTGTTTGGTCTCTTTGATAAACACGACTTTGCAGTGTGGTCTATTGAAAGTGAAGGAGCTCACAAACTCGGACCTGAGACTTCCTGGCCCATCTGCATCATTCCATGTAAAATCATGAAAAGTTTAGAGCAATTTCTGCTGAACCATCTCTAATTTTATAAATATGATTTATAGATATTTGTGAGATTTTAGCTTGTCAAAGTCATTTCCGATTAAGTGCTTGACTACAACAATGAAAAAACACATTTTGTTTAATTTTCATTGCTGATCAAGCAGGTGTGACAAGTTGTACAACAACAACAACAACAACAACAACAACAACAACAACAACAGCAGCGATCTTGCCAGATAATCTAATCAAGAGAGTTCTTCATATAGAACTCAGGGGATAAATGCATTGCATTCTACTTATAAAAGCCAGATGATACAAAATACATTGATTTATTGATCCTCCTGTGGTACCATCCCAATTCAGATGTTTGCATAGAAACTTTAACTCATTGATACTAAACACTGGGAATTTTTACATTTTTAAGCAATCGATCTAAAGGACTGAGCTGAAATGGGGAATGGACCAACCAATAATAACATAAACTTTACTGATCCCTCACTAGCGAAATTTCCACGTTACAGCAGCTGAATACACAGGCATGGACGAAGAGGGACAAGAATTATAATAAGTACAATCATAAATGTCTCAGGGTACCACATCAGATTACCATTTCCTCAACCGTCTCAGGAATTTCAGTGTGACTTCACTGGCAAACCAAAGACTTTCAAACTTTACATTTTTCAAGACAATGTTCAAGGCATAATGAATTTACATATGGATATGCACACATACGACTTGATGACTTATAGATGTACAGGTAGGCAGATAAAGTTATTCGCTTAAATCAAGTTCTTATGTAGCATGTTTTAAAACTGACTTGATCGACTGACTAAAGTGCAAAAATTAGGCCAGTTTTTGTACATTTTGATAAAAGATGAAAAAGCATCACACACACACACACACAAAATGACACTTACTGTAAATGTTGCCATGTTGTAATGTAGTTTCTGTTGTTGTTGGTTCCAGGAGAATCCTTTCTCAAACAAAACATGGGACACTTGTGCAGTTGTTGGGAACGGTGGGATCCTGACCAACAGCAGCTGTGGAAAAACGATTGACTCGGCTCAGTTTGTCATGAGGTGAGAAAGACGTCCAGCGTACAGGACTGAAGGGCTGATGACGGTGTTAAACAAAACAAGGTGGGAAGTCCACATAACAATACTTTCTTTGCTGTTTGTTCAGGTGCAACCTCCCTCCTTTGGAAAATGGATACGAGAAACATGTTGGTATCAAGACTGACTTTGTGACAGCAAACCCGAGTATCTTCTTTGATAAGTACGCAAAAAAAACTAATCTTTGTCCTCTTAAATACATATTATTCCCTTTATATTGTTGCTATACATCAGCTCTTTATTTACAGGTACGGGGCTCTGTCTGGACGCCGTCGTCAATTTGTGGAGAGTCTGCGCAGCTATGGAAACTCCCTGCTGCTGATTTCTGCCTTTTCCTTTGCCTTCTACACTCCTGCATCTGTGCGGGCCTTCTATGCCATCGAGGACTTTCAGATCCCCATCAGACCAGTCTTCTTAAACCCCGAGTACCTCCAGAGTTTGGCCCTGTTCTGGCGCTCTCAGGGCCTAAAGTCGGCTCGACTCAGCACCGGCATCATCATGGCCAGTCTAGCGCTGGAGCTCTGCGACGACGTTCATCTGTACGGATTCTGGCCCTTCAGCACCCACCCGTTTAGTTTTCACAACCTCACCAATCACTACTACGACGACAGGCAAGTTAAAGCTGGATTCCACGCCATGCCGACTGAGTTTGAGCTCCTGCTGCAGCTGCACAGTCAGGGCATTCTCAGGCTTCACCTGGGAGACTGCCAACCAGGTGGAACGTAGTTCCCAGGAACAACACACCAAAGCAGCACCAAAATGCTTATTATTTTGCCTCGGGATGAACGACCCATTTATTTCTGCTGATGGAATGGATGGAGTTTGTCCACCTGGCTACCTAGCCAAGATATCTGCATTGAAACCTTGATGCAAGACTTCAAAGACTATGAGCGGTTATGCAATATATTTACAACTATTTATTACAACAAGAAAAAGGGAGATTAGAGGGGTAGCAGGTATGTTGCTGGAGGTCAAAGTCAGAGTTTTTAGGATCATGAAGGTGGCTCTCTTAACCTGCTAGGTCACCATGTAACTTACGCAAGACACTATCGAGTCCATTTTGTGCAAAAGAGTCACATGATGTGTTAAACGTCTTCTTTTACGTGAATGCGTACAGAAGCTTAAAAAAAAAAAAAAAAAACTGAACAAAGACAGTTGAGAACCACCTTCCGATACCTGTTATCTCTGACTGGGGTTGTAGTTTCAGTTGAGCCGACGTACACAAGTCTGGTTGTTATGTCAAACTTGCTCCATGGCACAGCCCTCTGGAGTTTGGAGGGAATTATTTAGATTTTGCTGGGAGGCCTTAGTGAGGAGTTTAAGGAAACTTGAAGTTTTAAATGCATTAATCTTAAGTTTTTACTTTGCCCAAATGTTAAATGTAAAGCATGATTTGTCATGGGCTGCATGGGGGCTCATTGTTCATTTAGTTTAAGCCTGAATTCACAGTTTGCAAAAGTTAATTGTGGTTTAACTTTTATTGTGATATGTATATATGTATATTGTGATATCATTAAAGTTTTGAGAAGATATACACTTTATCAAGAATAAATTGCATTGTCATTGTCGTGTGTGTGTGTATAAATAAATTGTATATTTTAAATCAGATCTACAAAAAAATGCACCAAACAGATTAATTACAATCATTTAACTCTGTTTAACAACCAGTTTGCTCCATCGGAAAAAATACAAAACCAAGGCTATCAAAGCAAAGCTAAGGAAAGAGGCAGCCGATAAAAACCTTCAGTACAAAACAGAAAACACTTTACACAATAACAGCATACGTCAAACATAACACTGCCTCCTGACTGCCAACACTTTTTTTTTTTTTTTTAAATCTATTTTACTGTACACCAAATTTCTTGTATGTGAAAACCTGCCTGGCCATAAAACCTTTCTGATTCTGATTTACCCTTCTTACTCCCATACCCTAGCAGAATCCACATTGAAGGCAAAACACAAACTTTTGATGTTACAAACTTTAGCCAAACACACACCAGCATGATGAGACAAATGCACCTTCATCACTACGTGCATCTGCATGAACCAAATCTTTAAAAAACCGGCAACAACCTTAAAGAAATCCTGTCCAAATCACTTACCTCAGAAGAGCTCATGTGCAAGCAGAGACAAAAGGCAGCCATGAAGCCACAGCTGCTTTAAATAGGAGTCCACCCAGTTCTACGGTGCTGTGTTCAATAGCTGTCAGGAAATACGGAATTCACCTGAACAAGTGAAAAAACTGAAAAGGTAAAAATATTGAAGTTCTATCTGTCCATTTTGTTTCATTTGGCTGGAAATAACTTAAACAAGCGACAGAAGATGCTAAGATGTTGTGCTAGAAATGTTGGTGTTAGTGAAAATGTTAAAAGAAATAGTTATTTTGTTGTTTTATTTAGAATTTTTTAGATTTAGATTTTTATATTTATTGCCCGTTTTGTTGTTGTTGTGCACCACAGTTTCATTCACCATGTCAAATTGTGTGTGCCAGCTCACTTGGCAATCAAAGCTTTCTGTATTCTGTAATTTATTATTAGCATGTCTCAGGTAACGTCTCAGCTTCTTTTGTCACTTCTTTGTGTCATTTTAGCCCAAAAGAGCCATGTTAGCTGTTAATGTTATTCACTGTCAAGCTAAATATGGCATGGATATGAATAATTCGGGGCTTCATTTGTGAAGGTTAAGTTCATCAATTTTAAAGGTTTGTTGCCATCTAGTGGCTGCTGAGAGGAAACTAAAGGTTTGACATCAATGTTAACCAAGAATATCCTGAACAGATGTCAACAATCCTTAATGCACTTTTGAAGTAAAAAAAAAAAGTGACTGTCAGTGATGAAGAGGTCAGGGATGTTTGTTTAGCTGCAACATCTGCCAGAGATAAGACATGATGTGTTCATCTCTCTGCTGACTTTGCTCGTCGCTGACACATGTAAAGCCGCTGAAGAGTGAAATATGTGAGGAGGAGCAGCAGGAAATTACCTTCCACTGCCAGAATGGAAATCTTTTGAGGTTTTTTTTTTTACATGTTCTTACTCTCTTTGTATGATGAAGCAGCTCCGTTCAGAGATATTGCAGACAGTTTGGAGTGGAGGTCTCTCATGTCCATTACAGCCGAGGCAGGATGTGTAAATTATGCATGTGCACCGCTAATAGACTGAGTGTGTGTCGCATAAACAGTGTGTGGTCCGCAGGTTTGTGCACGCTGTGTGTTTTGGTTGCAAGGCCTTCTGGGACTCGTAGGACGGCAACAGTTCACAGAGGCACGAGGGCGGCAGGCCTCAGCGCTAAGCAGCCGTGGAATGCACAAGGATCAGCTGTTCCTTCACCACATGACCCCTTTACTGCCCCCTCGTCCACATCCTCCATCGCACCTCTCTGTGGAGACGCTTCAGCAGTTTAAGAGCCCACAGCTGGAGGAAACTCACAAAATGAATCTATCAAGTGACCGGAAGTCTCCCGGAGCTCATGGTTCGATCCACCAGGAGCTCATCAGGCCGGATAATGAGAGGAATATGCACGAACTGATCACGTTTCACAGCTTTAACTTTAAATCTCTACTACTGGACCCTGATGAATTTATATAGCTTTGTTTTACAATATACATAGGCTGCTGAAGATACAGTTGTTTTGAATATATATATATATATATATATGTATATATATTTAAATTGTGTCATTGTTGCTATTGCAGCGCTCTAGAATATTTTTAGAAGAGTTTGGAGCAGAAAATGGTGATATTATTAAAAGCAAACTCAAGACTTTCCTTAAGTGTGGATTTTATTTGAATCTATTTAAAATAATCATCATCATCATCATCTTCATTATGATGATGATGATGATGATTATTATTATTATTATTATTATTATTATTATTATTATTCTTCTTCTTATTATTATTATTATTATTATTATTATCATCATCATGCTGCAGGGTGGCGCAGTTGGTAGCACTGTTGCCTCGCAGCAAGAAGGTTGCCGGTTTGCGTCCCGATGGGGGCACCGGGATCTTTCTGTGTGGAGTTTGCATGTTCAGCCCTGTGCAGCGTGGGTTCTCTACGGGTTCTCCGGCTTCCTCCCACACAGTCCAAAAACATGAAAAACATGTGAGTGTGCTTGGTTGTCTGTCTCTAAGTGTAGCCCTGTGATAGACTGGCGACCTGTCCAGGGTGTCCCCTGCCTTCACCCTGAGTCAGCTGGGATAGACTCCAGCCCCCTGTGACCCTAATGAGGATTAAGTGGCGTATAGATAATGGATGGTTCATCATCATCCATCTATCCATCCATCCATTATCTATACACCGCTTTCTGCTGAAGCAGAAACGTAGCAATAGATTGGTGGAAGTGGCAGGAAGTATCAGTGCAGTTTTGACTGAAAAAGTGAACGTTGGGCTTTAACTCTGTGAAATGTTTTGAATGAATTTTGAGAATTTATAATTTATTGCACTCACCCTTAACAAAACATTGGAAGCCATTGACATTTAATGAAAATACAGCAGATTAAATGATTAAATGGCTCCAGCAGAGGCCTAATCTTTCCATTCCCCCCTCACGAAAAAAGAAAAAAAGTGCTAAATTTAAACCTCGGCCTGTATTGGGGCCTCAGAAAGTTCCTGTAAGTGTATATATATGGATGTATTCCTGTTTCTTAGTAAAAATACAGTCTTTGGTCAGCATTTGAGGCCTCTAACGTCGGTAAAATTGGATATGTGGCAAATAAAGGTTCCAGTTTTACTTTGACGTACGAAAATGGTACGTACACTCACTGAAACTGGTGTCCATAGCGGTGTATATACTGCCATCATATGTGCAAGCTCACAAGCTGCTTCCATGTTGTCTTAATGGTCAAATTTAACAACATATGGGACTTGAAATAAATACTTAACAGAGAAACTGGTGATAGTTCAACACACATAACAATAAATCTCGTGTTTATTGAAACAAATAATATAGAAAAATAGATATCAAAAGTAAATGAATAACTACCTCAAGCCCAAAGTGACATTTTCACATTGTTTAGTTTGTCCAAGTTGAAGAAATCCAGTAAATATTCATATTTGGGAAGCTGAAAACAAATAATATTTGCTATATTTGCTTCAAGCATTTATCAGAAAAGACTATGGTTTATTATGCTGAGTTCATTTCCAGGCAAATGTGTCAATATTATTCTTATTTTAAGGATTTTATAGGTGTGAAGAAGTGAAAAAGCTTGTAAAATGCACCAGTGCATGATCTTAATCTGTCTGTTTTCTCTACTTATATGCAGACAGTCGATCTCTCACACTGAAAGAGTACAAACCAGCATTTTCCAAACTGTGCTTTTGTCTGATTCAGGCCATGTGACAGCGTGACAGATAAAAGTCTGAGTGGTCAGCTTATGACAACACTTGGTCGGCTCACGCAACCTGCTGTCAAGTGTTGCTTACATGCAACAGTGAGTCAGTCAATCTGCACGTGGAAACAAAAGTTTATCTTGTTCTGAGGGTTGTGCTAAAGCAGTAACATAAAAATAGATTGGTGGAAGCGGCAGGAAGTATCAGTGGAGTTTTGATTCTTACAACATACGACCACAAGATGCCTATCGTCTTTTACAGACGTTGAGCACTGAGGAAGCAAGTCAGATATGTCTACGAACTGCCTGTTAGGTAATTGACACCATAAAGTTCGCTGTTAAAAATCCATCCATCATCTATACACCGCTTAATCCTCACTCGGGTTGCAGGAGGGGCTGGAGTCTACCCCAGCCGACTCAGGGTGAAGGCAGGGGACACCCTGGACAGGTCGCCAGTCTATCACAGGGCTACAC
>NW_007579800.1:42606-107422 GCF_000690725.1 Stegastes partitus
CTTTTTTTTCTTTTTTTTTAACTTTATCTTTAAATATCTCTAATTTAACAAAACAGAGAAAATCAGTTAAACAACAGTGGATTGTTAAAAAAAAAAAAATCTGTAAAAAAAAATGTTCTATATTTTACAGTGCATGGCCTGGCCTTCGATCTCCACATGTATCTATTTGTCTTGAGGCCTCCATGACTCTGTTGCTGGGTCAGCGTTTCTTCTTACTTGAACCACTGCTGGTAACCGCTGCATACCAGGAACACCCAACAAAGCCGGCCGCCAACTCTGAGCCTGGTTCATCTTGAGGTTTCTTATTGTTAAAGAGGAATTTTTCATCATCAAGTGCTTGTTTAATTGGAAAATGTTCAGGTTTCTCTCTTGTGATTTGGCACGATATGAATGAAACTGAAGTGGAAAATTAAACTGACTGTTCACTTGCTGCCTAATACATCCCCCGCACTGACATCCACGACTGTAACGAAATAATCAAAGTTATTCACTTCACCTGTCAGTAGTTTTAATCTTCTGTGCATATTGTGAATGAATAGAAATGTATCCGTCTCTCTCTGCACACATCTTCTCCAGAGCTGAACGAATCTCTGTCTGGAAACAAAAGACAAGTCACTCTTCTTCGCTGAACCACCCGTCCTGGCTACATCCTGATCTGAGGAGAGATAACAAACTCCCCCCTGGGAGCCAGGCCTCGAGCTCAAAACACACATACGAATAACCTTTCATGCATCATGAGACACTGGCAGGAATGTGGAAAGAAATGTAGGAAAGCTGCTTTTCTCCAGCGTGGAAGCTCCACCGGAATAATTATCACAGAAGAGCAGCAAACACCTTGCTTCTCTCAGATATCCAGACCAAGCATCTGGTTTCCTTTCATTACAGGCTGCCCAGCTGCCTCCCACACACGTCGGTCATTAGCTCATTACAGACAAAACCATTCCTATCCAAGGACCCCATTAGCTATTTAACCGCATTAAAGCCAAAGAAGTAATTTTTCAAGATGACATTCATAATCTTGTAACAGATAGATTTCTCAGCATCGTGCAGCTCTTGTGTCTGCAGGAAGCCCTCGGTCTGTGCAAAGAGTTTTCACAAATGATGGATGATGAACTTCTTGTGATTAATCTGCCACCAAGGGGGGGATTCTGAGCAGGTTTCTGCAGGGTATTCGAACGTCTGCACTGGCCTACGTGCACTAAAGGTTGTCTGAGGGGTTCTGTATGTTGCTCAGTGAGTGTTGACCACAGCTGCACTTGACAGGAAGCCTGAAAGCTTCAGGGTGGTAGACAATGACGGAGGAGGGGGGGGGCTGAGAGTAGAAGTACTTCCTCCACAAAGTCATGGCATGTGACATCAGCACAAGACAGACAGAAAGACAAAGGTCTTATTATCAGCCAACTTCGGCCCCTTGTTTGTACATGTTACTGTAAAGATGCAACAGTGGACAGTTTTTACAATATCTGATGCATTAACACAGGCTGCTGTACAAACTAAGGTTCCACATATCAATAATCTGTTACAGTCGACCTCCATCCACCACCGAAAACACCTACAATGGGTTGAAGAGCTTCACAACTGGAGCACGAGACAATAAAACAAGACATTTTTATGATATTATATTTACAATCTCTATATCTGTGCAATATCAATATTTTTCCTCCTTTGGACAAATCTGTGCAACGCTACTGATATGTGCAATATTCTGATCCAGAGAAATTTGGACAATCCCAACTCGTAATCATGTATATTTTTTGTTTACTCTAATTTCTTAAATGCTTGCTGCTGTTAAAATGCTCATTTCCCCACTGTGGGAATGACGAAATAAAAGAATAATCAGTAGAGTGCTTTTGCTTATTTGAACTTATCTTAAGTTAGCTTAGCTTAGCTTAGCTTAGCCCTCAATCCAATTGGTCAAGGCAGATAACAGCCCTCCCTGATCCTGGCTCTGCCAAAGGTTTCTTCCTGTCAATTTTTTTTTTCCGTCCTACTGCTTGCTCTAAGGGAGCTGTTGGATTTATATCTGCGATATCAGATTGTCAAATCCTTGCCTGAGTATGTGAGGGGCCTCAAGAAGACTGACGTTGTGCAGTGGCACTGGATAAATAAAAATGAGCAAACAGCCACCTAAACATTCCTGCAGAGCACGTATACCTTTTCTTTGCCGCAGTATTCCCAGATGAGAAATGCTTGCTAGCACACTGCAAACATTGTTCAGAAACAGCTTGAGGAACACAACAAAGAGCTCCCCAGAACGAACATGTGTCGGATGTAGTGGGAAAACAGCTCTGATCCATGAAGGTCCCACCTTGTAGTTTACAAGGCTTAACGGATCTGCTGCTGCAGGATTCCTTAGCCAGTCCAGGTCACGACAGGTCAGCACTGTTTTTGTGGCACAAGGGGTCCTTTTTTTTTTTTTTAACATCGTGGCTGATTTGTATTTAGCCCTGATGTTGTAAACGGTACATTTAGTTTAGCATACAAGTCTGGAGTCTCCAGAGTCACCAGATGTGCTCATCATTGCAGGAACCGTTGCATTAATGTGGTTTTTGAGGTAAGAAGAAGGTTAAGTGTAGCTTTTACTTTCCTTAGCAGCTTTATTTGCTACAATTAGCCTGATTATATTATCCGCACGACCCTCTTCACTGATCACTCCCCATTCTTCTGTCCGGTCACGGCAAAGCAACCTCAAACAACCCTGCGAACGCTGACGCCTGCCAAAAAAAGAAAACTTTGTAAGCACTCTTTTGTTTTGGATTTTCTCTGCATGGAGTTGCGAGGTTGCTGCTGCACAGCTCAGCTTACAGCGTGCTGTTAGCAGGCTTTATTGCACAGCGTGGCGTTTTTTCCACTGAGAACAGGAATCAGGAGGGATAAATACAGGAGAGCCGGGTGTGGCCATCCACTTGTGGGTGTTTATTGTGAAATGCATCCCATATGCTCGACAAATTTCCCATAGTCCTCCTTTCAGCTTCACCTCTAAGACTTTTTTCAGCTGAAAAAAAAAAAAACGAGAGCGAGTGTGAGCTTCCTGCCACTCTTTTTTCTGCCAGCTGTAGAAGAAAGCAGCAGCCCTGTTCATCCAGTTTTTCCCCACTTTGTTGGAGGATACAGCTGGCAAAGTTTGACGCTGGAATAAAAGAAGCTTGTGTGTGCATGTAGGTGAGAATCTGGGTTGTTATTAGGAGTCGCTCGGATTGGACGAGGAAACCTCAGCCCCCCTCGTGAACGTGTTTTCTGACACACACAAGTCAAGAGAGGCTAATTCAGTACCAGGCACTCATATTACTGCCTCGTTTCTGTGCAACAGGGGGAGAGAGAGGGGCTTTAGTGGGGGTGGTGGGCAGAGGACGGCTGCCGGGGGGAGGGAGGGGAAAGCAGAGAGGGGGAAGGCTGGGGCTCTGGGATGGGGGCGGAGAACAGAAAGAGCTCCGGCCGTGGGACTACCGCCGTAAAGTAGGACTGAGAGAAAGGAGATGGGTGAGACCTGAGAGACATGGCGAGGATTAAAGTGGGATGTGGAGCAACCGAATATCAGCACAGCTGACCTGAGCACAACGAGAGCGAGGAAGGGAAGGCGCGCAGAGGGGGTGAGGACTTGCCTGAACAAGAGGCAGAAAACAGAAGAATGACTGAGGAGACTTGAGAGATACTGAGCCAGAGCAGTCAGACAGGAAGAGGGAGAGACAGAGGAGGAGGAGGAGGAGGAGGAGGAGGAGGAAAGGGGGGGAGAAGCGAGGTTAAAGAAAACTGAAGAAAGAAAGACGAGAGGCAAAAGATTAACACCGTGTCTGAGTAGGAAAGGGGGAGGAAGTCTGAGAAGGCAGGGCAGGGTGACAGCGGGGTGAGTGTTAAAGGGAGAGCAGGACAGAGGCCGGGAGAGACTGAAGGTGAAGGAGGCTCACGGGTGAGGTTCGCAGGAGGGGTGAGGTATGAGGGGACAGCTCCTGAAGTCACTCTTCTCTCTGATGGTCACCCTCTTCTGCCTGGGGAGTCTGCTCACCTCGCTCGTCTGGTTCATGTTCGACAACACGTAAGTGTTACACCTACAGAGCACACAGGAATCCCAAAAGGTTCTTCTGAATGCTCTCTGGTTCTTTACCAGTTCTTCACAAAAGTTCTTTACGTACTTTTTGTGGCGCTTAAAGAGTTAGTTCGGTGGCAGGTAAAAGCATATAATCGGAGCTGCAACTAGTTTCTGAATCAGTCATTTAGTTTATAACGTCAAGCTGGCATCCTGTAACATGCTGTTCTGTCTGACCAACACTAAAGAACCCAAACTGTTCAATGTTCTGTTGACTCAGAAATGCTTTGAAATTACTGAAACAATAATGAAGTCCTGTATGGAGCCATGCTGGTCCGCATAATCTCTACAAGTTGTAGCAGCAACATTTGTGGTATCTAAAGTAACTGTTTTGTGGTGGTTAAAGTTGAGGTTCTAGTCTCTGGTTATGTCCTTCATTTGTCTGAATGCCATACGTTGTTCCGTCTGACCAACAGTCCAGAAAGCAAAATCTGATATTTGCTTAAAAATTGCTTAAAAAGTAAGAAGTACAGTATGTCACAAAAGTGAGTACACCCCCAAGTGAAAATGTCCAAATTGGGCCCAAAAACGTCATTTGGTGCGGCTCCCATTATTTCCCAGCACTGCCCTGAACCCTCTGGTTCATGGAGTCCACTGGAATCCTCTTCCACTCCTCTGTGACAACATCACGGAGCTGGTGGATGTTAGAGACCTGGAACTCCTCCACCTTTTGTCTGAGGATGCCTCAAAGTGGAGGCCACACAAAATGTTGACACCTTTTGCTGCCAGCGGTTTCGGCATTAATGACTGTGTATTAATTCATTTTGAGGGGACAGTAAATTACAGGGGTTTTTTTGTTTGTTTTTCTTTACAAACTACAATGACAAACTGTTGTACAAGCTGTGCACTGACTATTTTACATGGTAGCAAAGTGTCATTTCTTCAGTGTTGTCCCATGAAAAGATATAATAAAATACTTGCAGAAAGGTGAGGAGTGCTGTCACTTTTGTGACACTCTGTATCTTGAATGGTTCCCTAAAGAACCGTATCTTTTGAGTGCAGCTTTCTGTGGTATTACTGCAGTTGTAGTATTAATTTAACTCTTTTATTTGTATGTAATATGTTGTTTTGATGGTTCTTGGAGGCACATTTAGGGCTTCTAGAAGAAGGACCTCTGCCTAATAGGTTGTTTTCAGAAGCAAAACACAGCTGAATTAAGTTTAGGTTAAGAAGTTGTGTTTATGCCACTGGTTTAAGTTAGATCTACTTAAATCATTTAATTCTTCTCAAATTAACAATTTGCATTGCTGCAACTTGAGTTGAAAGGAAATCAACTTGAAGTTCCCACTTTATCCAAAAGAAATGGTTGTTATGACGTTAGATGCAGAATGTCTGTCACTACATGTCTGTATATAGCGGGAACCTGCTAAAGCAGAAGCTCATCAAATGTCACTGAAACTGAAACAGGAGAAGCTTCTCAACCACACCAACAGCCATTTCAAATAAATGATATATGCACGAGCTGGAAATACTTTTGGGTTTGTTTTTCCACAACAAGATCACATCAAAAGAAGATAAGTGATCAAGCAGGTTTGTACATGACAATGTTGGATCAGAATTTTTCAGTCCGGTCTGGAAACTTAAAAACAGGAAGCGGAAGATAACCACTGCATTAGAAACTCACACCGCAGGCACATCAAGAGACGCCTGCTGCTCAAATACAGCTCAGTAGCAAAGGTCTCTGCACATGAGTTTGCACACTGGTTGTTCATTTATGGTGCATGAAGCTGCAGTCTGTCAGTAGAACATCAATGAAAACAGAAGTTTGCACAAACTTTTCGTCAGTCGTTGTTACAGTTCATTCATGCAAACCTTCACACTGAACCACACAGCTGTGGTTGGCATGTGAACATTTACTGCTCAGATTCACTTTATAGAAATATACGCTGTTAAAAAATAAATAAATATAACAATAGTAATATTTTGGCAGCTAGGGAACCAAAAACCTATAAAAATGTTTTTTTAAAAAAAACCATTTAAAAAAAAAACAAAAATTGGCAAAAAAAAAAAAAAATTTCCCCTTTAAGGGAAAACCCCGGGAATTTTTAATGAACAATATTTACAAGTAAAAAAAAATGTAATATATAATGGCAATATAGAATTTAGCATACAATGATATATATATTAAAAAATAGTTTCAAAGGTGATTATTTTTTACAGAAATTATACACTGATGAAAACATATTCATTAAATATTTTTATTTCAAAAACTTCTGTTATATTATAGATATTTAACATTTAACAAACAAAACTTGAATTTAATAGTTTCATATCTTTAATTTTTTTTTGAATATATTAGAATATTACAATTAGAATAAATGTACACATTTACTTTAAGTCTTTTCATTGCAAAATAAAATCTTTTTAAAAATTACATTTTATGGTTATTCACAGTTACACATTTACATCAATATTACTAGACATAAAAAAATCTACAGTATTTTGTTATGGAAGATTTTCTTATACAGCATAGAAGCTGCTGACCAAATAATAAATTAAGCTCCTTATTATGATGTCAACAACAGAACAACAGCAATCAAGCAAAGACAAATGAAGGCTAGAAGCTCAGACGTTGTCTAGTTTATTTGCATTTCACTAGTGTGTCCTGTTTTTGTCTCAGTAATGTGGATCCTCAACGACCGCCTCCTCAGAAGAAAAATGCCCCTCAGCCCCCTGATCTTTGCAAAGGCTGCAGGTGAGCAAACGCTGTCACAGTTTCTAGTTATACAACTTGTCTGTTTATGCTATCATCACATCAAATCATGTCAGAACTACTGGGATTACTCACCTGACCGGTTTGTGTGTGACAGAGAGGTCATCGACAAAGTAATGGTGCGTCACTCTCAAGCCTGGAAGAGGCAGGAGGACAATTACCAAAAATTCAGGTAAAGACATCCCCTCAAAGCCTTATTTTTGACAGTTTTATCCTGAGTTTTTCGGGAACAAAAAAAAAATAGAAAGTACAA
Source organism: Stegastes partitus (assembly GCF_000690725.1). Taxonomy (NCBI): domain Eukaryota; kingdom Metazoa; phylum Chordata; class Actinopteri; family Pomacentridae; genus Stegastes; species Stegastes partitus. Next base: position 49,657 of record NW_007579800.1, read on the forward strand.
CCAAAAAAACATAAACAGATTGCCAGTACAGCAAACAACTGCATGCATGCACAGATGTTCTGCATCCTCTATATTTATATCTATACAAAAGACCCTTTTCAGTTAATCCCATGAAAACACAGATGCCAGATGTGCAAATAGATACATACTGCAGCAGGTAAAAGCACAGTCAGAAACTCTAATGCAACCTTACACATAAACTGTGCACAGAAGTCCTAAAAAGCTCTAAAGACTCAGAGCGAGGTTGTAAAAATGCATGTAGTATGGAATGTGCAAATATTTACAGTATAGAAAATATACAGTTTGCAAAAATGTTTTTTAAAAAAAATCTCTGAAGTACAAAGTCCACAGTGACCTGCATACCAAAAAATATCAATATTTATGTAACAGCAATGAACATTTGTACCCATGACAATGTTATTTCCCAAAACCTCACTTGGATTTGTTCAAAATAGCAGAAACTGATGCATGAAAATGAACTTAAACAGTTTCAAAAGTAAAAAAAAAAAAACACTAAATGTGTTTCCTTTTACGTAGAAACTGGGAAGAACAGTGCAGACATGGACGGAGAAGTAGAAATAGAAACTCAGATTAAGGCAGAGGAACTGAAAGCTCTATAAATAAGACGTCTCAGGTTCGTGTGAGTTATTGTAAAACAGAAACTCTTCTCCTGGAAGACTGTTTCCACTCACTGCAGCCGTTTTACAGAACAAAATCTTGACATAAACATGAAATCACTCCAATTTGCAACCTACAATAATATGTTAACCTGCACACAAAAAAATATATAAAAAAAAAATCCAGATAAAAAAATAGAATTTAGCAGCAAAGGGGCCAGAAAAAAAAGTAAAATACAGAACCATTCAAAAAGTGTAAAAACTGCTGGAAATAATGAGGGATGGAAGACTGTAGCGTTTCAAAACTGTGAAAACAAAACCCTGCAAAATAACAGCAAGTACCTGTGAAACAATTCTATATTTTTAGCAGAGTTAAATATAGTAAGAAACAGGGCCTAAAGGTTGAGACAATTTAAAAAATGTTTACTATATTTTAATCTTTAGTATGCATTTTTTTTTCAAGTAATAACATTGTTTTAAAAAAAAGAAAAAAAAAAGAAATTACTTATGAAAATAAAATGACAGTTTAACATTTTTCAATCTTAAATCAAAAATATTATTCTTTACAGTAATTGCAAATACATGTTAAATATATATATATATGATTTAAAGTCAAGCACTGTAAAAGCACAAATTTCTGTTTGGAAATACAAATTTTTAGACGTTATTTACAGTTTTATCCTGCTTTTTAATAATTGACAGCTAAATTATTACTCTGATTATTTTTTTATTATTTCTTATCGTAATTGAACAAAGCAGTGAAAATGTATAGAATAATGGTAAAATACTTCTTTTGTTTCTTTTTTTACAGTGTTCATGTTTTACATTTTGCAAATAGCCAGTCATTGTGCTCGACATCTAATCTTGCTGCTCAGTCAGTGTCAACAAAGTCCTTGTGGTTCAACAGATCTCAGCTGAGCAATAAGTGCAATGGATTCAACAAGGCCATAATTACCCAGACCAACACTCCAGTGGGATCCAAGCTTGTTTACGACGGGGAGAAGAAGAGAACTCTGCAGGTGACTCCAGAGATCTTCAGCACCTTTATCAAGGTATGTTATTTGTCATTCATGAACACAGGATCTGCTGCTTGTTTGACGTCTTGAATGTTCCTGACATGTGATTATTTCACAGCTTTGCTCGTGCGTGTTCTGGCATGAGTCATGTGTTTAGTCACATGCCAGCTCTTTGATAAAAACACGACGCTGCAGCGTGGTTTATTTTTGGTAAACTGGCATCACACTGCACTGCTGAACTGTATACACTAAAGCTAAAATGTGAGTACGTCATTTGAACTGGGGACCTCTTGATCTGCAAATGCTCTTCCACTGAGCTGCACCCCCTCTGACTGAATGCTTTGTTTCATATAATGTATGTTTGCCATGATAAACCTTTGAGGGCATAATTTTTACTGCTGTAAGAGCAGAAATGTAATGTTTGTTTCAACCACTAATAAGAGCTTGTTGCATTGCACATCAGGATAATTGCAGCCATTTGAATATTCAACATGAATAAATGCAGGGAACCTCATCATAAAGACAACTGTGAATATGAGCCAACAGTGACTTCACTGGAAAGAGTTCAAGGAAATGGTTTCTATCTTGTTTGTAGCCAACAATAACATAACTAAACCCAACAACAGTGGCTTCACTGTTGTTGGGTTTTCCTCATATATAAATTCATTCCAGGAAATGGTTTCTATTTTGTTTTCAGCCAAATATTTACATAATTCAACCCATCTGGACACTGAGAAGCGACATTGTACCAACTACTGAAAAAGTAATATTGCAAATTAATTGATATTATGGTTTGGCTTTAAGTTCCCTGTAGTCAGGAGAACTCACAGAACACAGAACAGGTGGACACAGTTGCACAGCACAATCAGATTAAGGCAGAAAAGTAGGTGTATTATCAGGCAGGATTCAGTACACAGGTGATGCGTCAGTAAGGCAGAGGTATCCAAAGACGAGAGGCAACAAGGCAAGGTCGAAGGCAGAAAACGAGGTCGTACACAAAACGGACTTGACTATGAAGCGCTGGGACGAGGACAGTGAAGTACAAAGAACTGGCAACGGTGCGACACACAGGGTAAAGTACAAGAGGTAGTGAGGGAAGATAGGAAACAGGTGAGGAGAGCTTAGGTGGTAGAGCGGGTTGTCCTCCAACTGCAAGGTTGGCGGTTGACCGAAATAAGGTCAAAATATTAAAAAAAAAAAAAAAAAGGGGGACAACAACATGTAAAGTCAATGTCTTAAATAAATATAGACAGAAAGAACTAAACTATTAGGACTATGAAGAGCAGCCAAATGCCACTGAAAGCAAGTGTGTCGTGAGATTCGATTGAAAGAGGACAGAGAAAGAGAAAGCTTTGGAGCTGCCACTGCAAAGACATGGTGTCTTTTACCACCAACCTCAATCACGTATCAGCTAAGATCCCACAGAGGTTTGAAGAGGCTGAGAGGTAGAAAACTGCAAGAGAAGTTCTGAAATGCACACAGTTACCAACTGATGCAACGCTTTATGAACAAATAAAAGAGCCGGAAAATCCAAAACAGATGCAAAATAACATGCTGTACGGCCTGCAGTTTATGTTGAAGTGCATTTTCTCACCAGGAATAGATAAAAGGTTGAATCAGCTGCACCATTTTTTGAAATATATGGCTGTCGAAACTGATCAGAAGTCAAGCTCCTGAAACTACAACGATGCACTAATAGATTCGTTGTGGTTGTTGCCCAGTGTTCATGAATTTAGGTCATCATATCAACAAATGCAGTCAGATTCAAGCAACAGTTTAATATGTGATACCATAGCATCCTGTCAGTGTTGAGTTTGTGTTTCCACAGGAAGTCTTTTGTCTGTTGATGAGTCGTTGATGTGTTGGCAGAAGTGTCACCGTAATGCTTTTAGGAGAGACTGTCTGAAACCGCAATGTACACCTGCACTGAGTCACATTTACTGATTCAGATTAGTTGTTCAGCTTTGTGTTGGGTCGACATCATAATTATCAACTTAAAACTGTGTCCAATTTGAATTTCCACGGAAGTTGATTTAAAGCTAAATTCAAGTTTGGACAACTTAATGAAATTAGCTTGATAACTTCATTTCTCTCAACCCTAAGTTCAGGCTTTCAAGTCACCTCCTCATCTTCCGTTAAAAACAGATTTTCCATGAATTGATTCAATTGAATCACAGTTATCCAAATAATATAAATGCTACTGGCCTAAGCTAGATGTACTTAAATCATTTGACTCCTCTAAAATGAGCATTACTGCAATTTATATTGAAGAAAAGTCAATTTGAAGTTTTCAAATTTAACTTAAATCCAAATGTCAACATGATTTTTTCATTGGACCTTTTGTACCGAACGCTCAATGCTAAAGGAACTGAACTTGGAAGAGCAGTTTAAAAGGGACAAAATGTCATTTTAAGCTGAAAGAATCCACAACATGCCTGGACGATTTAAGACAGGTTGAAAATAGCTTTTCTAATTCCTCAAACTCATTACAGCTTGTTGAACATATCATTACAGGTTGTTATTACTGAAAAAAGAGATTTCTGTTTAGCCCAACGGTTATTTTTTAGTCTTAAAGTTGGTCTGATTGTTGGATTGTCAGTTTTGGAAAAAGGCCAGAGGGTCGAAGTATTTAAAGAAATATTCAACTGTTTTAATGTCGCTTCAAAGATTAATCCAATTTATCATTATGATGTGTTCACTTTTCGGTTATATGCATCATAATCACAAAAATCACACCATCTTTTCCTTTTCTGTTACCAGGGGGCACCCAGATTTGAACTGTGGATTCTTGATCTGCAGTTAAACCACTGAGTTATACCCCCTTCCTCTATGGCTCTTTTATATTCCTCTAACAGTCTGCCACTGAGTATAAGAGCTTTTTGAGCCATTTTGTCTGCCCTATTCTGTCCGGAAAGACCTGCACTGAGTCTGATCGAATCAAATGTTTTGGATGAATGAGGCAAAGAGGTTAAATCTCATTTTAGGAATCTCATTTCACCAGTGCTTTCATTAAAGTTCAGTTCGACAGGCTCCAAAGTCTGCTTTTCTAGATTGAAACAAAACAGGCTGATCACGTCTGTTGTTTTTCAAAAGCTCTGTCAAATGTGGATAAGAGATGCAACCTTGTTATTTTGTCTTCTTGGGGTGCTGTTTTTTTAATAACCATAACAACAATAAATCACAACTTTTTTTTGTAATTCATTTCAAGGTCATCTTTGTTTGTAAAATAAAATACATTGATGATAATACATAGATAAGAACCACTAAAAACTGGCCTCACATATGTGAACGATGTGTCTGTACGGCACCGAGCAGTTACATACAGCGAATTAGGGAGGATCCAAAACTCTGATGCAACTCAACCAGAAACAAACCCTGATCTTTTGGCAAATGATTGGAATCCACAGATGGAGTGAAGAGCAAACACTTGCGAAAGAGACCTATCTCCCTTCTCTTTACATAAGTCTTTCACAAAAAAAACGATTTTGCTGTTTCATAATGCCTTTTGTTGTTGTCGTTGATTCCAGGAGCATCCTTTCTCAAATAAAACATGGGACACTTGTGCCGTCGTTGGAAACGGTGGGATCCTGACCAACAGCAGCTGTGGAAAAATGATCGACTCGGCTCAGTTTGTCATCAGGTGAGAGAGACGTCCAGCGCAGAGGACTGAATAATTAACATGGACAGTCCATATACCTGCCACTCTGATTTGTTAATCCAAATCACTGGTCCACTGCAGCCCCTCTTACTTGTGGTGTCTCACAAGGCTCCATCGTAGGCCCTATCTTGTTGCTGATATACATTTAAGAAACACAAAATTCTTTTTCACTGTTTTGCAGATGTTATACAAGTTTATCTATCAAAAAAAAAAACTTGCTGGACTGCTTTGAAGATGTCAAATCCTGGATGGACTTTCTTAATACAAATAAAAATAAGACAGAGATTGTTATGTTGGTCAGCTTAGTGGTCAAAAACAGCTCTTTTCAGTTACAATTTTAGGCCAAGATTAAGGCCGATCTGGCTGCTAAAGACTGAAAAAAGTATTCATGCCTTTATTACTGGATGAACGTCATTTTAAACATGTGGGTGGAGAGCAGTCGGCTCTTTGGCATGGTTCATTTGCAGCTGTTCTCCAGCTAGAATGTTCCAAAAATGTTCTGACAAAAGTTCTGCAAAGTTCTAGGAGGAGTTCAGGAGCAATTTTCTTTTAGTCCCCAAAATGTTCCTCTTAGAGGTAGGATGAAGTTCTTTAAATACACTCTGTTGCACTGAGATGTAACACTGTGTGTTCTCAACAACAACGCCTGCAAAATACCCTCATATATTGCATACATCAAATTAATAGCATCTCCAAACACCTTTTGAATGTTGCGTTGAGAACGTTCTTTTGTTATCATGGTGCATATGCATAGATATACACACACAAAATCTTTTAACCTCATATGAACATTTTTTGAAACTACGCATGTCTTTAAAACCTTCTTTGAACATTAGGGTAAAATGTTTGCTCTTAAAACATGATTAGAACATGTAGGTAATGTTGTTCAATGTTGTGGGACTATTCAGGAAAAGAAAGGGACCTCCCTCCACTGGCTTTCTGCCTATTTCAGGATTTATTTTAAGATTTCATTGTTTGTTTTTCAGGTTTTAAGTGTGTTCTCACTTCCCTATTTAGAAGAACTCTTACATCCTCATACCCCAGTTAGAGCACTGAGGAACCAGATAGTCTCAAATGTTTCAAGATGTAAACACCAATTCTTGTGCAATAGCTGCTCGTAATCGAACATTTATCTTTGAGTCAATGTGTTTATGTCGTACGAGTTGCTGTTTAGAATTCGACAGCACTTTGGTGCAAATCCTGTTGTTTAAATAGATATATTTGTTCTTCACTGTTTGTTTAGGTGCAACCTCCCCCCTTTGGCAAACGGATACGAGAAACATGTTGGCATCAAAACTGACCTTGTGACGGCAAACCCGAGCATCCTCTACGAGAAGTGAGAATGAATCTTTGTCCACCGAAATACATAAACGCCATTCCATTACAAATCTCTAAATGTTCAGAACTGCTCGACCATCTCTGAAATTTGTGTAGAACAAACTATGGCTATTTATAAATATATGTTTTTAAAGTTTAGCTTAATCTATAAAAACTGCCCATTCACCAACTTTTAGTATGTTTCTTGTGCATTGAAATTTTAAAAAGTAAAATAGAAATTCTATATAGTTTGTATCATTTTGAGGTGCAACCACATATGGCTCTCATACATCACTGGTTGACTTCTGCATTATCAGTGTTTTCAATTTGTGTTCCAAACTGGGACTTTTGGTGATGCTTCAACTTTATTTGTTTTTTTCATATTTAAACCCATAATTAGAGATTATTTAATCCAGCTGACCAGTATAGCTGAATCAATGACACTATGAGAAATTACAATAACATGCGGAAAATGGGTCAACAGGCAATTAAAATATATATATCTTGGAAAGTACAGTTGTGAGCAAAAGACTCCATACACTTGTCCACCGTCCAGAGTTTCTTAATGGGTTTAAGTCAGAACCTTGGGGAGACCTTTAACATTTTTGATGCATGTTTGGGGTAACTGTCTTGTTGGAACCCAACTACCTCCAAGACCCAACCTTCTGGCTGATGATTTTAGGTTTTTCTAAAAATGTGGAGGTAATCCTTATTCTTCATTTACTCTGCTTAAAGCACCACTGGCAGCTGAACAGCCCCAGAGCATAATGCTGCCACCACCATGTTTGGTGGTAGGTTTGGTGTTCTTGGTTTTTAAGGCCTCACCTTCTCTGCTCCAAACATATTTGTGATCATTGTGGCCAAAAAGTTCTTTTTTTTTTTCCAAATTGCAGAACTTTTCCTCAGAAGGTCTTTTCTTTGTACATGTGATCAGCAACAAACTTCAGTTGAGCTTTAAGGTGTTGCTTCTACAGGAAGCGCTTCCTTCTTACACAGCAGCCTCTCAGCACACGTTGACGTAAAAGAGGACTGACTGTAGCAGCTTCTTACTCATTGGAAACCTGCTCACTGGTGATTCTTGGTCGACTCTTGACCATCCTGATACATTTTTTATCAGGGTATTTTCTTCCTGATCGTGGCGTTGACACAACTGTACCATGAACTCTATACTACAAACAGTTATTTGCACATATGATTTTAGGATTTGTAGGTGCTTTGGCATGGCTCTAAGTGACTTTCCTGACTTGTTGAAGTCAATGATTTGCTTTTTGAGGTCTAAGTTGAGCTTCACAGACTCTTCCACTTAGTAAGAGCAACATATGAATATTTGCCAACTAAACTGTTGCCAAACAATTTCGTCACCAGCATGTTTGTAGAGATGTGGAACAACATGTTTTAAAATGTTGAAGTTCAACTCCTGTGGGGAACCCTGAAATAACCTGCTCAAGTTAGCGTACCTATAAATGATTGTTGAAAAATCGATTTTTAAAAAGCAAATTCTGAGGGGTCAAATTAGGTTTTTTTTTCATGATTCTGAGTTGATTGTTAGCATTTATATTTCACCACAAACACTCCATTGTTGAAGAGCTCAGAACTGGCTCATACCCATGCACACCTAATGTCCATCCATAGTCACTGGGCTTCAGAGACCTGCTCTGTAGGAGGATCCAGTCCTGGGTCTGCAGGTAGGCACAGAGTGAATGCTGTGCAGCTGCACCCTGTGATAGAGGTAGATCTTCTGGTTTGATCACTCCTGCTGCCGCCTTCCTTGAGAACATGCTGTACCAAATTTGAAACAGAAAAACAATTTTTATTATTATTATTTTAAATACTTTTATAAAGATTCTAATTATGATGATGATGATGATGATGATGATGATGATGATTATTTGTCGAAGTAATGGCAGTGTTATTATTATTACCTGTCAAGCAGAGTTGTTTTCCCATGGCCGGCAATTGCAGAAACTGTGAGAGATTCTTCTTAACCACATCAAACGGCTCTTTCGGAAGGGAAACACATTTATATCTGCCAACTAAATCGTTACCAGACAGTTTCATCACCAATGTGTTTGTAAAGATGTGTAATAACATGCTTTAAAATGTTGAAGTTCAACTCCTGTGGGAAACCCTGAAAAAACCTGCTCAAGTTAGCGTACCGATAAATGATGGTTGAAAAATCAATAAAAAAAAAATCAGCCTTAAGTTACTTATGAGGGGTCAAATCAGTTTTTTTTTTCATGATTCTGAGTTGATAGTTAGCATTTATGTTTCACTATGGACACTTCATTGTTGAAAAAAGCCACAATCACTTTTACATTTACATTCACAGTAGCTTTTATTTCACATATATGAAACTCAGTTATTTCTCATTCACAATGTCAGACGCTTCAAGAGTCATTGTCTATGTCTTCTTCAGACTCAACAACATCATGACTGCAGTTTCTACATGTAATGCTTTTACAGACTCCACAGGTCCAGATGCTCGTGAGCCCATTCTTCTTGCAGCTGCACTGCCGGTTGCTGCAAGAAGAATGACAATTACAGCTCGTCAACTTCAGTAGCTCCTCAGGAGCCATGGGGTCTAGTGTTAGAACTGGCTCATACCCATGCACGCCTAATGTCCATCCATAGTCACTGGGGTTCAGAGACATGCTCTGTAGGAGGATCCAGTCCTCGTCTGCAGGTAGGCACAGAGTGAATGCTGTGCAGCTGCACCCTCTGTTAGAGGTTGAGTCTCTGGTTTGATCACACCCACCACCGCCTTCCTTGAGAACATGTTGTACCAAATTTCACCCAATGTAGTATCTGGTCCATGATAAATGTACTGGAAAATCACAGTACCAGCCAGTATAATGTGAAACATAAATACAATTATTATTATTATTATTATTATTATTATTATCATTATTTTTACTATGATGACAATCATAATGATGATGATGATAATTATTATTATTTGTCAAAGTAATAGCAGTATTATCATGATTACCTGTCAAACAGAGGTGTGTTCCCATGGCCAGCAATCACAGAAACCGTATCACACCCTGTGAAGGCGAAGCTAGCCCTTCTGTCTTTCATAGAGAGATTCTTCTTAACAACATCAAATGGCTCTTATGACGTCCGAAAGATCCAAGAATGCTGGCTCCTTCTACGGAGCATACCTCTGAACCCCAGTGACTATGGATGGACATTAGGTGTGGGTATGGGTATGAGCCAGTTCTAACACTAGACCCTATGGCTCCTGAGGAGCTACTGAAGTTCACGAGCTGTAATTGTCATTCTTCTTGCAGCAACCGGCGGTGCAGCTGCAAGAAGAATGGAGTCACGAGCATCTGGACCTGTGGAATCTGTAAAGGCATTACATGTAGAGACTGCAGTCATGACGTTGTTGAGTCTGAAGAAGACATCATGATTACTCACAAGAACTTAAGAGGCCATGTCACCTAGAAAATTTGATTAGCACAGCTTCCTATATCACCAAAAAGACCTACAATAAATCTATGCAAGACCTCAGATGCATGATTGTTTTCTGTGACAAAGATGCATGTGTTTCAGTGGTTCCATCACAGAAAATTTCAAGTTATAGGTGTCATTGGAAACTCAAGACTACCATGATATACATGGCATTTACAAGTGTATCCACATTTTTGTTCATAACTGTATTTGACATATCAGTGTAAAATTTCACTGATACCATTTTAACTATCCATAGTTTGTGATTTAAAAAAAAAGGTTCAAGCAAATCAAAAGTGGTTGAGCAGAGGGCCTCTGATGATTTGGGATGGAATAACCTGTGAGATTCCTTTAGTTTTGTTTCTTCACATCAGCTCTTTATTTACAGGTACGGGGCTCTGATGGGCCGCCGCCGTCCATTTGTGGAGAGTCTGCACAGCTATGGAAACTCCCTGCTGCTTCTTCCCGCCTTTTCCTTTGGCCACAACACTCCTGTGTCTCTGCGGGCCGTGTACACCATCGAGGATTTTCAGATCCCCACTCGACCCGCCTTCTTCAACCCAGAGTATCTCGAGAGTTTGGCCCTGTTCTGGCGCTCTCAGGGCGTGAGAGCAGTGCGGCTGAGCACTGGCATCATGATGGCCAGCCTGGCGCTGGAGCTCTGCAACAACGTTCATCTGTACGGGTTCTGGCCCTTCAGCACCCACCCGTATGGCCTCCATGCCCTGACCAACCACTACTACGACAACAGACAATCTAAAAGCAAATACCACGCCATGCCAGCTGAATTTGAGCTCCTGCTGCGGCTGCACAGTCAAGGCATTCTTAGGCTTCACCTGGGAGACTGCCAACCAGGTGGAAAGTAGTTCCCAGGAACAAACAACACCACAGCAATAAAGTGCCTTCTTTTTAGCCTCAGGATGAAGCCAGTCACTCAGACGTTTCAAATGAATGAACTCGATTTATTTCAACTGATGGAATGGATCGAGTTTGTTCACCTGGTTACTCATCAGCAGTCAAAACGTTTGCACTGAAACCTAAATGCAACAATTAGAAGACTGTCTGCAGTCTTGCAGTGGATCTACAACTCTATTTATTACCACAAATGTTCCAGCTGGAGTCTGGAGGGAATTATTTAGATTTTACTGGGATGCCTTTGTGAGGCCTTTGTTAGGCTCTACATCGTAGTGCCTTATGTCAACACTTACTAATGATAGCTTTTGGATTAAACTGAATGTATTTTGAAGGAAATCAAATACCTCCTTTCCATGAAGATTGTCTGTCTAACGAAAACACCAGCACAGTGAATGTTAAAACCCATGAAACACATTTAACCACTTTGAGGAAATATTCTGCAGAGGGTAAATGTTTGGTACTCACTTAAATCGCGCCAATGTGCTGGTTGTGGATGCTGATCTCTGTACTGTTGTATTCACTGAGGCTGCTGGCTGTGATGCAGATTTTCGTTAAAGCGTCATGTCCAAGTAGCCTCAAATACAAACCGCCATGGACTGTGGAGCCAAGGATTTAACAGAGACGCCACAGAAAGAAAGTGGAATTAAAAAACAAGTAAAAGCATCCAGGGGGCCTCTGCTCACAAAGGTTGTTATGGTGAGCTTGTGTTACTATGTGCTTCGCCTTGTCGCCACAGTGACCGCACAGGGGAAGGTACTGTACTGCCACAAAGTGGTAAAATACACATGTTGGTACAATGTTAGTCTGGAAACAAGTTCTTGATAAGCTTATGTTACATGAATGCAGATTTAACTGACTCTAATGTAAGGAGATTGTGCACTTTGGGGGAAAATTATAGCGCTTTTTTTTTATTTTACACAAGACCTGGGTGGGTCTTGTGTAAATGGGAGTCATGCTGACAACATTAGAGTCTTAATAGTGAATTTTGTGATGCAGAAATAAATAATGTACAAGCTGTAGATGACCAAACTTGACAACTCTTGGTGAGCCAACTGTAGAATCATGTGAATGTTTGAGATTTTGTTTTGGGGTTTTTCTTTTTGTTTTATTTTCTTGAAAAGCACAAGGTGAGAAGGAAAAATGAAGATACGGTGAATAAATATTTATGTGAAACGGTTATTTGTATCTGTGGCTTCAGTGGAATTCATTTGTCTGACAGGGCAGCAAAAGCTTTTTCCCAGACATCTCAGTTTGCACGATTTATTGTCTTTGAGCCATTAAGTAACCAAAATCTGCCAACGTTTGTCATTAGAATTCAACTTTTTTTTTTTCTTACAAGCAGCACAGTTGGCCAGTTTAAGGCACAGTTTGTGCTCGGTGTTCATTTCCTGACTGGAACACTGTGTGAGCCGATGATTTATTTGCATAGTTTCGTCTTTGTGTATGCATTTTTCTCTTGATTCTCTTCCATATAGCATTTTTTAACCAAATGTAAGCCATATGGCACTGTTTTCAGTGTATGAGTCACAATAATATTTCCGTTCATTATTAGACCTCATCCTTTATCATATTCCATACAGCTTTCATAACAACAGACTTCACAGTACACAACAGCAGTGAGTGCATCTCTGAATGCCAAATGATTAAAAATTGCATCAGATTGCATTACATTTACTATTTTGAAAATTCAGGGCCCACATCAGGAACTCAATGCAACTAAAGTCGGGCAACATACTCATCCAGGTCATTGTTTCCACTATTTTCTTCCACAGAAACTCCTGTGTGATTTTATGCTTCTCATGCTGAAATATTCCTCTTCTGCAGCCTGGGAGTCATCTTGTCAGCCACTGTTTTTGCTATGTCCACAGACATTCATGGTGCATCTATAAATGTCATCTCCCAAGACATTTTTCAATCACTGACTCCCACCTCTGTGCTCCACTGTCAGGACTATGCATCCACTGTGGTAGTCCTGACCATGTTTACACCAAACATGTCAATCTGTGCCAAATATATTTATATTGGTTTCTTCTGACCAAAGAATGTTCATCAGTTTGATCTTGTGGGTTTCTTCAGAACAGCAAGCAAGGCTCAGTTTCTTAGATGTTGTCTATAGAAGAATTTATGCAGTGTTTTTTGCACTGTCTGAGCTGTCACTGACACTCGGATTTCCACTGATAAACCCTTTGCCAAGTCTAAAGCATTTGCTTGCCTTTTCTTCAGAGCTAGATTGTAAAAGTAGTTCAATGTCTGTGGCATCAACTTAGGAGGACGACCACTGCAGCTCTGATTTGTGGTACTTTGGCTCCTTCTGTACCTCCTGATTCAGGCTTTAACTGTGTTTCAGCTGATTTTAGTTGATCTTGCTGTGTACTTTTTCATCTTTGTGAAGAGTCACAATCAGATCAGTTCAGTTTTCGATATGGAGCCACGATGAAAACATGCAGACAGATAGAATCCGTAGGTCAGAAACTGAAAAAGTTCTGTTGTCCACGGGTCATTTTATAACCATGTTGATGTATTAAAAAAAATCACATTTGAAATAGCTGAAGTTTCAGGGATCACAGGTGTATTCATTTTTGTTGCATTGAGTTTCAACTTTGGGGCCTGAATTTTCAATATGCTATTTTGAAAGTATTTGTACTGAATTGTCAATAAAAGGAAATTCTCCACAGTTCCACCTAAAAATAATACCATCATTGAGAGGTGACACAATTTTGAATCACTTGACATTTTAAGCGACATTGTACAGCATGTCCTCGCTTCTGATGTACATTACTGCACTTTCCACTTCACTACTTGTCTCACTGCAGGCCATGTCACAGTTACGATGTGGACCAGATACACAAACATCTGGATGATGCATTCACAGACTCTGTAGAAAAAATAATCAGAAAGTACTAGGGCAGCCTTTTTTCCCCCTGCTCCTCTTCAAGATGTACAGAGATTCCTTTGTTTTGCAGTGACCTGCATGTGCACATTGTCTCTAAAGTGCGGGGTCAATGCATCCGGCCAATTAGGCCATTAATGGGATGAAATGTTTGCTTCTTTTTGAGAAAACAGCCCGCTGCCACAAGTTGCCATCCCAGACATCGCTCCTGGGATTCCAGTCATAGCGGCTTTGACCTCATTGTACATCCAGCTGCAGCACTTCGCCCGTTCCCACTGGCTTGTCTCTCCGGGGAGCGTTTTTTTTATTTCAGACGATTACAAAAACATACTTTCCATTTCCATTTTTGTTGTCTATTCTCCAGGCAGTTTGGCTGTGAACTCGCTGATGAAGATAGACTCAGTGGGAAGAAAAAAAAGAAATTGAGGACACGTGTTTCTTTTATTTCGAATGCTTTCAGAGCTGAAGAGGTGATTGTGTTATCAAGGATGATTCAGGTTTTGAAGTGAGTGGCTATTTGGAGCAAGCATTGACCTCACGCCGCATTAATGTAATCTAAAGCCTCATAGACTCGGATGTTCCCTCTTCACAAGATGTAGTTCAACTGCCAAAGTGACAAACAACATGACACGGCTGACACAAACTGAACTGACATCTCTTCGTCTCCTGTTTGTTCCTGCCAGTGACACAACATCAGCCCGAGCGACTGTAATTCTCCTGATAGGACTGCAGAGACCTCCTGCTCTTCGCTGATCAAAATCAAACACCCATCTCACGCTGACAACAAGAACAGGACAATACTTTGTGTTTCAAAAGGCCTTTTATTTCCTGATGCTTCTTCTCTTTTTTCTTTCTTTTTTTTTTTTCTCCCTCCGCTGCGGACGCAAAAAACAAAAGATGCTGAGACATCTTCATTCAATATGCATTTTTGATTTATTTTTTGTAGGAAAATAGGCCCTTTTTCACATGCAAATGTATTCATCAAAGAATATGAAAAAAATCTTTGCCAGGGGATACCAGAATGGCACTCAAAGAAATGTACATTTTACAAAAAGGCATAGAAAAACACACAAACACACAAATGCATGTATGAATCAGAGTTTGCACTGGTAATACCACTGGTTTTATTGTCACATCCCACACGGGCAACTATAAGAAATATGTAGGGAGAACAACATGGCCTCACTATTCCTTCCTCTAAACGGACAGACAGATGCTGAGGATGGACATTGTGGAATCCCTGATGAATAGACCCACAAAAAAGATTTCATCTGCTACAACCACTTTTAATTCTCCCACTGTGTCAATGTACAGTACAGAGATAAATCACAAAGGAATAATTGTCTTCGTAAGCATCACTCCACCCTTAAGTGCCGATTAACGCTAATCCTGCTGTTGCCTCACACCTAGCTCGTATATCTTTAAGCTGCCGAGTACGAGGGATAATTAAATGGCTTTCAGCTCCTAAGTGTGTCTCCACCCTCGGATGTGCTCGTGTGCATGTTGTCTCCGTCGCGTCTCCAAGTGTGATGCAAAAGTGTCGAAAATTGTTCCAAAAACAAAAAGAGTTGAAGCGCATTTATAGAATTTGCAGCACCTTACACGAACAGTGAAGGTTCATTTTAGAAACCAGCACAGACATGCAGCTCAAACCTGCAGCACCACATCCTTGTTTATTCTTATGCAAATGCAAAACCTCAAAACATGTGCTGACAGACTTGTACGTGACTGCAGGGCACATTGGCTTGACCCATATCGTTTAGGTGTTACTTTAAAAAAGACCTAACTGTTTTTTTGGAGACGTGGTTCTCACAAGACAGCGACAAAACGCACAGGAGCATAATAAAAGTAAAAGCCATTTTCGGAACTGCTTGTTCTCAGTCTTTGTCACTCACTCAATAGAGAACAGAAAAGCAGGGCAAAGACAAACACAAAACTGTGCCATGGGCTAATTCTTCTGACCTGGATAGCTGCCCAAATTCCTAAAACTTTCTACTAAAAACAGCAGTGTAGCTTCGTTTTGAAGATGTAAGGCCAAGCTGCCAGTCATGCAGACAGGAGCAGATGGGGTCTTTCGAGTCCCCTCATGGCAATGACCCCAAAATGCACTTTTCTTCCCTTATTTAGAGAGGAAGTCGCCCTCTTGTGGCCCCAGCTGGAGCACTGTGCATCACCAGCTGCCTGCGATCCACTTATGCTGCGGTTTTACTTGCTTCTTTTCATGTAGTTTAAGTTGCGAAACTTTTCTTACTGGGAAGTATTTAATGAGGGTTGACTGGCAGTGATTGGGAAACTCTCAGTAAATTACCAGCAGCTCACTGGGATAAGAGCTGGTGTAAATCGCTGCTCAGACTGAAACACTTGTGGTGATTTATGTCTGTTTGAATCTGGCCGGGCTCGTTCAGCAGACGTGTGGAGCCCAGTGATGAACAAATCAACCAGAGGGAGTCTTTCTGTTCATGCACATTACATATACACTGAAAAAAGAAGTAAATGTAGACAATTTTTCTGTATTTTTGAAAAACATCAATTCCAAAAGCAGACTGGGAATATTCGTGTTTAAGGCAAAATAGCATTACAAACCTGTCACTGTTCATAATTGTGATTTTATTTTACATAAAGGGATGTTTGAAGAAATAAAAAATAGTATTTTCACAGTGACTTCCTTTTCATTTAATAGACAAAAATAATAAAAATTTCTGTGTTGTTTAATAGATGAAACTGTTAAATCCAAGTTTAATCCTATGAATATATTTCTGAAGTCAAATTCAGTTTGTTTTGTAGCTTAACACAAATTCATTTGCTGACTTATTTAGTTGAGGAGCAAATTAATGTATGTGTATATATATTAGATATCCCTCACACGCAACGTTGCTCAATTAAATTTATTGGCTGCTATTTACCTTAAAAGTTTTTTTTTAATTCTGTTACGTTTGTTTGTGTTCGTATCTATCTATCTATCTATCTATCTATCTATCTATCTATCTATCTATCTATCTATCTATCTATCTATCTATCTATCTATCTATCTAATGTAAATAAAATGTATTAACCGTATACAAATTAAGGCTAGAAAATGTATTTTGGATTTTTAAAAATTACTACACATTGTTTTACTACATTTCTTGACCCCCAGCTGCTAGAATACTATCATACTTTTGACCCTTTTTTTGTTTTTGTTTTTTACAGTGCATATGTAAAGGAATGTAAATGAAGCCATGTCACAACGCACAGCCCCACAAATTCATCAGGGATGATTTGTTCATCTGTTTGCAGAGAGAGACTCGAATCTTTCTGCACAGATTTCTTAAATCAGGAACAGAATGTGGCGGTTTTTGGGGATTTGTTCTGCTTTCCAAATGCCATCGTGAAATGACAAAGCAGTCACAGCTTATTTGGAAGGCTACAGTTCTGCACAGCTTGGAATGGTTTGAACAATTTGGCACTTTACGTCGTCTCGCCAACACTTTCCATCAGCCAGTTCGTCTCCACACGCAGCTGTTCAGCAGATCTCAGCACAATGTCGGAAAAAGAGTAACACTGTTTAGTAAAATACAGCCCAGAGGGTTGCTACATACATACATTAAATACTAACACTGCAACATACAAGGAAAAGACTAACTTTTTTTTTCTTCACGTCATTAAGTCACCGTAGTTGACATATTATAAAAATATACTATGTCATATTTCACATTTTTTACAATTGGAAGGCAATTTAAATCACAATAACCATGAATATTCATACAGCTAATTCTTTTTTTAAAAGATCTTGTTCTATTTTTTTTTACATTTATTTTACAAAAAAAAAAACTTTAAAAACAGAGTGTTTTTCATATATATATTAAAAAAAACACTGGCTCGAACATAAAAATTGACTCCATTTTGGAGATTTTACAAAAAAAGCAATACACACACCGTAATACAAAAAAAACAAACAAATGACTGAAGTGACTTTTACAAAAGGGTTGGTCTCACGTAGGCATATTTGCACAATTGGAGTAGCATGGCCACAGTATTCCAAAGCTACAAACAACCAGGCTTCATAGCAGCCCAGCAGAAAATCTTGGCACTGACACTTGCATCACACAAACAGTGTTTGGTCTCACTATATTAGAGTAATGGCTTTGAACCTTTTCCCATTACGACGTGGTGATATTGCAGCCTTGTGCATCTAAACACTGAACTGGGAAGACGTATGTGACACACTACAGCTGGTTAAGGTGTTGCTGGATGCAGGTAGCATTTGGCAACTGGAATCTACTCCTCCCGCCCTCTGTAAGTGAAGCCCCTGCAGAAGATACCACCAGGGGGCAGTCTACTACAAGGCAGACGGTGAAGTCGCCTTGTTCAAAGCCACAGAGAGAAACTGAGAAGTTGAGGAACAAGGTATAAAAACTGGGTGCACCTTTTTTTCTCTTTTGTTTTTGATAAACACGCCACCTGCTGTACTCATCAGTTCCTGAGCAGCAGCTGGTGTAAAAAAAAAAGAAAAAGAAAACACAGGAAACACGTACAAACACAAAGTCACAGCAAATAACACTGTGAACGACGCCGAAGAGGACGCAGACCATCATGAGTGACAAGACGCAGCCTTCAGGAAGGTGATGCTCTTTGCTGCGTTTGTGATTCATTTTTTTTATTGCGTTTATTGATGTTCCTTTATTGTGTCGTAACAGTGTGAAGTTGTCGCTTTAGCTTTTCTGGAACACGGGGACGACATGGCACCCGGTGTTGTGATGACTTCGAAAAGCCTGCTAAGCCATATCTGGGATCTGTCTAATTTGCGAGAGAACTCATTATGATTTTCCGAAGCTGAAATCCCCCTAAGACAGGACGAACAGGAAGACGACGGAGGTCAATAATCTGACTCGAGGAGACATGTAAACGACAGATGCAGTTTGTGTTGGTGTAATGGTTCAAGTTACACGGTGATAGCCCAGACAAACTAATTGTCAGCTGCAATATCACAATTTCATGTTTTGTTTTTTTTTCTACACAAACACACATCTTTCTCCAGCTTGCAGGATTCTTAAAGGCACAGAGGTGTTTAAATATCCAAGAAAAGATTGCAACAGCTCATCATCCAGTCTGATATATATATACATGGGTTCATTACACTGTTTCTGGGATTAAATCCATACAGAGGGCTTCCCCTCTCCTGATTTGCTGCTGCTGCTGTTGCTGCTGCTGCCTCCTCCGCTGCTGCCTCCTTTGCCATGCTTGAATCTATGCTTGCGCTCCTTCTGAGGCTGCGGCTGAGGCTGCGGTTGGGCCTGGATAATGTTACTTTGGGGCTTGTCGTCCTGGTTGTCCCCGAGCTGCTCCTCGGCCCGGTGCTGCTGACTGTAGGCCTGGATGGCCGCCTCCAGCTGTTCGTGAGCCTGCTGGATCATGTCTTTGTTCAGAGCCACTCGGGCCTCCCCTCCGGTGGGGAAATTGTCCTCGTTGCTGCCAAACTGCTGCTGCTCCTCCTGGGCGATGTTCGCCCGGTTCTGCTTGCATGCCATCTTGGCATTGCTGAGGTCGGTGTAGGGCATCTGCTCCGGTTTCACCACGATGTTGTAGCCGGGCGGAGCTGACGGAGTGTTCCACGAGAAGGGATAGCCGACATAATCGGCGGCGCCATCTCCACCAACTCCTCCCTCAGAGCCGGCCTCCGGCCCTGTACCCCCTACGGAGCCCTCCACACCCCCATTGTTGCCCAGCAAGCCCAACTGGTACTCGTCCTCCTGAGGTGGGCAGCGGCGGCGCCGAAGAATGTCACAGATGGAGCCGATGCCCAAATGGAGCATCTCCCAAATGTTTAGCGTGAGGCAAAGGACGGTGACACCGTACATGATGCGCAGGAAGATGGTTTTCTCAGTTGGCCGAGACACAAAGCAGTCAACGCTGTGGGGACAAGGTTTCCCCGAGCACACAAACACCGGTGTCACACGGAAACCGTACAGCAAATACTGGCCGGCAAGAAATCCTGCTTCTAATATAGTACGGGTCACCAGCTGTAGAACATAAACCCGCATCAGCCCTTCATCCTGGATACGCTTACGTCCATCGTGGCGGATTTTGGGTCTGGGTGTCGGCTGCAGAGGATCCCTTGGCCTTTTAGGAGGCTCGATCTCTGGCACCTCGTAGATCATCGGATCATCCTCCTGGTCCTCCTCAGTCTCCTCAATGCCTCGATGCTGTCTTGCTCCGAAGCAGATTTTCCTGGGTTTTCTATGCGTGTAGCCTCCTCCTCCTCCTGTTCTAACCGCGGCAGCTCCACTTCCTCCTTTGGATTCATCTAATCGTGCAATCTTGTTGACGGCGTAGCCCATATACATGAGAGAAGGCATTGCCACTAGAATGATCTGGAAGACCCAGAAGCGGACATGGGACAGAGGGGCAAAGGCGTCGTAGCAGACATTCTCGCAGCCCGGCTGGCCCGAGTTGCAGACAAACTTGCTCTGTTCGTCGTAGTAGATGGACTCTCCCCCGACGGCGGTGAGAACGATGCGGAAGACGATGAGCACGGTGAGCCACAGCTTCCCCACGAAGGTGGAGTGGTTGTGGATCTCCTCCAGCAGCCGCGTGAGGAAGCTCCAGCTCATGGTGTCGCTGGACAGTGGGGCAGACAGTGTCCCTCTCTCACCTGCTCACAGACTCTGCAGAAAGAAAAGGACACAACAGAAAACAGAGTCAGTTCACATTACAGGCCTCTACTGGAATATCTGAAGGGTCGATCCATATAAAAGCAACCCAATCTGAAAAAGTTCCAACCTGACCCCCTCGGCATGTGTTGAAACTGTACAGGAAAAATCTGTAATATAACAGAAATGTGTTTTTTGTTTGTTTGTTTGTTTGTTTTTCACCATTTCTTAGTCTTTAATATACAGAATAGAATATTTGTAACATTTTTTAAAAATAGTTTAAATAAGTAGTTAGCGGTATAATTTTATGGTCAAACACGGTAAAAGAACTTAAATTACCATTTATAAAAATACAGAATTTTGATATAGACAAACATTATGGGATATGTCATAGTTTGATCAGCAAAACTGCAGCAGTTTAACGTCTATAACAAAGAGTCATAGAAACAAGCATTGGTTCCCTGGATGTGTTTTCCGTTTTCTGATAATTCACCAGAGAAAACTTGAGTGCATTTTGGGTAAACTTTCAAGGCTCATATCAACATGTGTGGTACTCTTTTGGTCAAAGCAAGCTATTGCAAATGGAAGGTTTCATTTTTATCCATATCTGATACCAGGATCATCTTCTAGACACAATTCAGTCTGTTGCAAAATACATTTCTGATATTGTCGTAGCTTAACACTTGCAAAATGTGACTCAAGAAATCAAAATCATGATAACCCCTGCACGATCATCACATGATACCGAGATTAGACAGCATCGCTGTTGTTCAGACTCACAAAGTGACAGAACAAGAAGAACTGAATGCTAAAAACTTGTTTGATCGATGTAATTCGTCCACACTATTATATGAAACACCAATGTTGTTTCTCCATTCCACAGCCAGAAGCTACATCCACGAGCTCTGATTGAGTTTTCACGGCGTGACCCTCAAACATTTTAAAAAACGATCTGGCAAGATTTGTCCAGTTTTGTTCCCCCAGTAAAATCCTCGAGAAAATTGTATTCATCCTGCAAGTTCAGCAGCAAGATGTGAAAGGGGGTGACACAATAAATGCCTTAATTAAAATGAATGCTCCTCTTTAAGCTCTGGCAATCAATACACCCTTAATTTGATCTGTTGCTCCTCGCGGCTCCAGTGCACACACAAATTCAGCCCGGCGAGGTTTTGCTGTCAAGTTCGGGGCTTTTTAGGGAATTAGACGACCAAACAGGGTGGAAAGAGGATATCGGTATTAAAAAATACCATCAAACAGCGCTGAGAAGGAGGCGAAATAATCCAAATAGGGAATTTCGCTATCGCCAAACACACACACACTTTATTTAACAGCCTATCTCTTTTAGGGGGAAATAAATCCTCTTAGTGAGCCTTCTTCTGTGTGAGGTGCAGTTTTCAGGATTGTA
Source organism: Stegastes partitus (assembly GCF_000690725.1). Taxonomy (NCBI): domain Eukaryota; kingdom Metazoa; phylum Chordata; class Actinopteri; family Pomacentridae; genus Stegastes; species Stegastes partitus. The sequence continues at coordinate 71,557 of NW_007579800.1, forward strand.
TTAACTTCACTGGTTTGTTCTGGTTGGGAGGTATTGTGCTGGGTATTGCTATATGTGTGGGGGAATTGAGGGACATGTTGCCTTATGTAGGTTAGGTCTGGGCTGCAGGCAGTCCATCCAAACCAGCAGAATCAGCAGGTGGCCGGGCACAAACCGTTGGAGCGGGATTTCAGACAGCAGAGCCACATTAGCTCAGGCAGTGGAGCTGAACCCAAACACTGGCGTCCCTCAGGGCGGCTTTGGGGGATGAGTGTGACACCTCCACACAACTTTCCCCCTCATGAAGCCGCAACAGCGCGTGGCTTATTGTCAGCTTGACTGAGAGGAAAATCCAGCCATGAATACGAGCTCAGATTGGGGTTTAAAGGGCTTGCAGGGACGATATCCTTACCAAGCAGGTTGGGAGCTTAGAGTCGGAGGGAAATTCAGCCTCCCAGCGTCTCTCTCTCTCTCTCTCTCTCTCTGCTTTGTGTCTGCAGGAGTGTTTTGGAGAAAGGCCCCTGCGATAAAACATGTGTCCACTATTGATCAGTGTGACCATATAAGGACACGGCTGGGACGCGGGAGGAAGACGTCAGGAATGCTTCACGTGCACGCTCGCGAGCGCACGGCGGCCTCGAAACTGATTCCTGCAAACAGGCCCGAGTCTTCCGAGCGTCTGTGACCGACATGTATGAGTAAGCAGCAGCAGCAGCAGCAGCAGCAGCAGCAGCAGCAGCAGCGCATGGCCTGAGCCGAGCAGCGTCCTTCCCTGGCCGAGCTCCGTCTGACTTTTCTCTGCATTACATCACTGTGTTTCTTTACATAACTCACACTGGGCTGCACAGTTGTCCTTTAGCTAATAATACCCAGATTCACAGACAAACAGGCGGCTGCAAAGGTTAAACTGCTCCATTTAATACAGTGATGAGGTTAGTTCGATGTTCCGGAGCAACAAATGTAATAATTTGTGTTTCTTGCATTTTTCATTTGTCTGCTATATTTGCAGCATCTTCTATATACTTTACTCAATATTTATATTGTTGTGGATTCAGTGTTATTGTCAAGGACCACTGAGATTTGTTTACTTGAGGAGCAAACTCATTTACAAGTATGTTTGCATATGAAATAAGTTCCCCTCACATGAAACGGCGCTCTGTTAAATGTGCTGACTGCAGTTTGACTGATAACTTTAAACTTTTTATTCAGCACCTGTCAAAGTGTATGTACAAATCAGTCATTTTATTGAGTTTTTCCTTTTTATTTTAGTATTACTATTTTAGTGGGGGGGTTTGTTTTGTTTTGGGGTTTTTTTTTAATTGTTGAAAACCACAAAATGTCAATAAAATGCCAAAAGCATACCATAAATTTCCATGTTTCAGTAAAATTTGTAACCGTGACAAAACATAAAATTTCCATTTTTAAGAAAACACATTATCTTTGACATAAAAACAACAATTTATAAAGAATTCAGGAATATGTATTGATATTTATTTATTGATAAAACTCAAATTAGACTTGGCATGATGTAAATAATAATAACAACAATAACAACAATAATATACAAAATTATATATTTACAGATTTTTTTGTATTTCTTAAATACACAAATATATTAATAAAATTCCAAAATAGATTGTGAATTTAAACTATAAAACAATGTAAAATTACATTTTTTAAAAATTAAGGTAGATTTTTAAAACAAAAAATTCGAAGGTAAACCAATACATTTCACACGTGGATTTAAATTCAGTTTAGTTAACTTGCTTGTAGAAACCCATTAAATACATGATATGACCTAAATTTAACTGCATACTGTTGTAATTACAGTCAGAACTATTAGTATATCTTAGTATGGCTTTGCAAATGTTTTATGTAAAGTGATATGAAGAGCTCACATTATACTTGATATGATTATTGCAATTTGAAGCTGAATTCTTAGTTTCACAAAGGCATTTTGATTAATTTTTTTTTTACACATAAAATTCTATTTTAAAAAATAACCTTTACTGCAAAACAACATTATTTGACCATATTTGTGGGTAATTTCATTGTTTTGTATTATTGTTCTTCCATTGTTTTTTTGTCTTATGTCAGACATTATGTTTTTTCTGTCATATAGTATTTATTTTACATTATTTTTATTTACAACATGTGACATATTCAAACACAGTTTTTATGCTTTTATGGCTGCACCATTCCCATGTGTTTGGTACTTTGGGGAATTAATGTTCTGTGTGTTTGTGCAACGTGCATGTTGTGTAGTTTGTAAAAACAGCCTTTGTGAATTCGACAGTCATAGAGGAACCTGGCCCTTTGATGAATCTTTGTCCCCCTCTGTTAGGTTCTCCGGTGCGCCAGAATAAGTCCGACTCCCCCCTTGACCAGGAGAGACGCTCCAGCTTCAGCCACGCATCTGCTTGGGTTTAATACTGCTGCTATCTCAGCCACATATAACCTGGCATTTTGCCTTCTCATCCAATTTATGTCTGCAGGAGCTAGTGGGGCAGTTAGGGGTAAGAAGCTGACTCTGTGCATTAAGCTACCGCGGTGAGTCAGCCTCCCGAATAGCTCGGCACAGACGCAGCAGGCAGGCGTTCTGTCTGTTACTTTGATATAAAGAATGAACAGCAAATTGGTGGAAATCATGTCACACAGGAAAACATCAAACAGCTAGGCCAGACTTTAGGTTCAAAAGTTGGAGGGAAAAGCCCCTGAGGTGTAAACTCATATAGCAGGAGACGACTAATGAGCTTTGAGAGGGAATCACATCCAGGATAAATGGCTCCATTAGCAGAAAAGGTCACGACTGAGTAATCACAGGTCAACAAACTCCCAAGTATCCGCCTCTCTGAGCTCTCACAGCCCCAACAGAGCAGGTTAAAGTCCAACAAGAGAGATGAACTCTCCACATCACATGTCACGCTCTGACTCAAGCCGACACTTGTGATTACAGTTATCGTCACTGCCGGGTTCCCCTCAGGATGCACAGGGACTCACATCCAGACGTACAGTTTACATACGCTCGCACGTGCCTCCAAAAGCTACCACAGCGTCCCGGCTCTGCTGCAGCGGGGTTAGCCGAGGCTCCTTATTCACCGCCGTGACTCACCGTGTGGCTCCAGCTGGCGGGCCCCGAGCTGGGGAGGGGACACCAGGGGAATGAGCCCATCGTGGGACAAACCCCGACCGACCGGAGCACGGGGGGGGATGACTGCAGGTGGGTGAGCGTTGATTTGCACAACTGGGACATGTGTTGTAACCAGCATGCATCATCCAGGGGACTTCTACGCTGCAACAGGTAAAGTTTGCAAAACAGATGTGCAGGGTCACAGTTTGTGCATGTTGAAGCTCAGTGTTTTCCTTCACAAACACAAACTTGGGTTCTTTTCAGGACAAGTGATCCATTTAACGCACTAATTACTTGGAGATGCAAGCTTGTAGCGTTACAGTTCTTTCTTATGCTATATGCACGACACAATTTAAGTGAATTGCATATGCAGATGCATGTGTAAGGTTGTGTTTTTGTTTCGTTTTTTTATATGTGCAAGCGCAAAATGTCATGCTTTAATCTCATGTGGGATGAGCCAAACGCAAAAAGAAAAATAGATCCAAAGCACTTCTGAAGGTGCTTTTTTGTACATTTTCTTGTTATTTCTTGGTTCAGGATGTAAGTTCAAGATTTAATGTCTGTATTTGTCACATCCAATCTGTGTAATGAGATCCAAAGTCACATACTGCTGAGGTTATGCTAAAAAGAACATTGTGAAATAAATAATGATAATTATAGTGATCGCAAGAATAATAAAAACAAGATAAAAACCTTTTAACCCTCTGGTGGGTTTGAAAGGCAAGTTATTTAAAAAAAAAAAAAAAACGCCAAAGTGACACCATTCATCTGAGCCAGACACTGTAAAAGAGTAAAGAAGATTTTAAATTTTCCCACTGCCCTTGAACTATTCATCCGTGCCCCGCTGGTCCATCAGAATTTAAGCTTGATTGTACATGCCTCGTTTAAAACTTTGCCAAAAATAAACCCTTTGTAGTCATCATCTTAAAAATGTTAACAAAATCTGCACTTCACAACACAACTAGGAAGTCACGAGTAACTCAACTCCACTAAACAGTCACGTGATAACAAATTCAAGGAGCATTCGGCTGAACTGCAGGCTGTGTTTACACAGAGTGGGGATAAGACAAGAACAAAAAAAACGAGTCCACAGTGAGGAAAACTGCTGCAGAGGGTTAAAATTAGAAAAAAAAAATCTAAATTTAGGCTACAGCAAAAACTTTGACTGCGATAAACAGAGGTCAAAGGTCACTGCTGTGATCACCTGAGAGGAAAACGAACAAAACAAATTATTAAATCATTAATAAAGTGGATTTTTTTTTAAATGTCTGCATAAAACATATCTCTCCTGGGGTTTGATATATGCAGATCCATGTATAAACACACAAACACACTAAGCCACATGCATATTAATGAGCACAGGCCAAGGGCATTTTGGATTCTAAATGTACTGTAATGCATCGCGAAAAAAAAGCTCTAATGAGTGTATGTAAGGCTAATAGATTTATTAGCCTTCGGTTAACTCAGTGAAGCGTGCTAACGTGCACGTTTATAGACAGATGCGAAACATGAAACAGATTTAACTGCTCCGTAAAACTATTTTTTGCTATTTATAGATGGAGACAGTGGAACATTTTCCATAATTAAAATTTAAATATTAATTTACAGACAAGCGTACATTTATATCTGCAGCAGCTCCTGTACATCAGCAAAACGCAGGCTTTCATTCCTGCAGAATGTCAGCAGCATCTCCTCAGCCTGCTTCGCCGTCGCGCTAATCATCAATTAGATCTCTCTTAGTGTTTTTAAAGTGATTGTAAAGATCTGAAGGCAGTAAAAGTAGCCATCAGCGCTTCCTTCAGCCAACTGTGATTTGGCTCCTGATCGTGCTGATCTGCTGCTGGACCGCTGCCTTTAAAACACTCATCGTTTCAAGTTTACTCCTTTATGTGATTATGATCAGCTTCTGGGGTTTGTCCGCAACTTTTAATGACTGCCATGGTCTGGCTTTCCCTTCAGCATCTCAGTGGGGAAAAATCAGCATATTTATTAGCATATTTTGCACATTTATACTCAGGTCAAGTAGTATTTTATATAGATTTTATGAGTTTTGAATGCGTAATAAGCAAATTACTCAGATAAAATGACCACTACAGGGTCTCAGCCCCAACACATATTAAATATATGCATTTTTACTGCATGTTTAGGATCTTATTGATCTGTTTACACTGTTTATTTTGACATTTTTTTTGTTGTAAAACACTTTGTAACTCAGCACTATACAAATATTGTTCCTCTTATTGCTATTATTAATATTAAAGTTGTGCTATTCTGTATCCGTTTCGCCAGTCACTTTTACTTACTGGTTGTGTATGACATTATTTATCTCCTTTTTCTTGCACTGATGCTTAAAAATTGTTATTATTATTATTATTATTAATCTAGTGTTTCTATAATTAATAGGATCTGCAAAAATAATAGATGCCAAACCCTCATGCATAATCATGCTGCTGTCGTTTCAACTAAGTTTTTAGACGAAAATTAATATTAATGTCATTTTTGTTGTTTTAGACTTCAAATTAAGACGAGTAAACCAGTCAGCCTTGACAGAAACAAGCAGGTTGTTTGTTTTCTGTCACCAAATCACATCTGTGAACTCAAACAAAGTGAGAATATTCATCTAAACTTATTCACCAGTCTTTAGTGTCAACGTTCAAAGCTGACATCCAGGCAGAGAGAAGGGTTAATTGCACCGATTCCCTCAAAAACATGAACCCACCAAAGCGGTGAACTCACATTTTTAATTTTAAATTACCAGAAATCCTCAACTGGAATGTAATCAGTGAAGTTTTGGACCAAAAGTCATCCCTGTGCACAGTTTGAAGTTGCTTTGTTCAGAGATTTAATATGCCGCCTTTGTTAAGCTTTATCGCAAAAAAAAGGAACCCTTTTTATTTCCTTTAAAAAATGGACTATTCAGCTTATAATTAATTGGGAAGAGATTCTGGCACAATGAGGTCTATTGTATGAGCATGTCAGTAGTCGGCCAGCTTCTTTTTCAGGTGTTGCAATCAAAAAAATATGTTTTTTTACACGATTGTGGCTCCAATATTAATTCTACAGCTTTAAAGAGAGTACAAGTCATAATAAAAGCCTCAGAAAGTCATGCGAGGACTTATTAAGACCTCTGCTCAGTGTTCTTCTGGCTGTTTGAGGGTCAGTGCCACGGTGAACTCGTCCATTTGTTCTGCCGGCGGCGTCCTCAGGCTTCACTGATGCCCTCCTGAGCTCCCACCTTGTCCTGCACAAATAATCGGCTCACCCACCAGACATCTGTCCGTTATAAACCTCCCTTTGTGGCTTAAATCTGGGCTGTTCTGACGCCAAGAGACCCCACACAAAATAAAAAATATTAAAAAAAAAGGTCACGATATGAGCGGAGATAAGGACTACTACAGCGCCGTGCGGAGGACCGACCGCTGGCAAAAGCTCGGCTTAAAAAGCACAGGGGGGTTTCTCATATTGTGCTTCCTCTTCTCCAATTCTGAAGGGGCTGGATAAGCTCCTTTGTTAGGCAGCCAGAGATATTTAAATCATCAAAAAAATAAATAAAAAAATCCTGCCTCGCTAAAAATGGAATTCTTATCAACATTTTCTGGTTGTCAGTTTTTTTGTCTCCGACTGCAACTTTGCTTAAAAAGAGTCCCTGAAGTGATTAAAACACGACTTTGCACTAAGTTCACCCACGGAAAGGTTATCGAGGCTGTTCGTTTCACAGGCTAATCTCTGCATTTGCACAAACACAGACATTCAACTTACTTGCTAGAGGGATCAATGCACGAAGCCATGAAACACAAACAAACTAGAAATTCCAAAGAAGTTGAGTAAGACAGTGCGAAAAACCCCAATTTGGGGCCTCCAGACTTAAAGGAACTGAAAAGATCCCACTAGTGAGTGGTTAAAAATAGAAGGTTCTGCGGGGTGGTCCATCATGAAGTGGAAGATCTGGAGATGGATGAACGAGCTGTTCTTCTGCAGTTTGCACCAGGGGAGGCGGGTTCTAGAGGTCTGCCTCTCTCTCGAGTGCGTGGGAAACTAAAAATTCCCTCATTAATAGTGTCCGAAGGGAAGGAACACAACGGCAAACCGGTTCCATATGTTACAGCAGGAATCTCTGAGGCAGCAGCAGCCTCTGTGCGAGCGCATCTGTGCTTTTTGTTCAGCTTCACACAGGAGGGAAAAAAATGCACGGAAAGCACCTTGTTAGCCACAGAGATGGAAGTTTCTGTGATGGAGTTCAAGAACTCAGGTCGAGGTTTGGCTTCTCGAGCACAAAGGATTTGCCAAATTCTTATAGTTTGAGGTGTAAATGAATAAAAAGCGAGATAAGAAATGACACAAACAGCGTACTCACTCTACTCCGTCTCTCCCAGATGCCAGGTAGCGTCTCCTTTGTCTCCCAACCTGAGGCCCCCCATCATCTGTCTGGACTTCTCACTTTCTCGTCTTTACATACTCCTAACACCGGCTGACATCAAACAGCCCTGACCCCGAAACCAACAAACGGCAACAGAAAAAAAAAATAAAACCTCCAAACAAAACCCACGGCTCCGAGGCCGTTCTCTTCCCGAGCGGCGCCTTGTGTTTGTGCTTAACCAAGTGTGAGCTCTTCCTGAAAGCGAGAGGGGATGAGGGAGGCAGAGCATCTTGCCTCAATGGTCCTCACTTACCCCCCTCATCCCCTCCAAACTGGGTCACGGCTGGGGGTTGGGGGACGGGTGGTGTGTTTGGTGGTGGTGGTGGGGTTTTTAATACCCCTCTGAGGGGTAAAGGGAGGGGAGGTCTGGTCCTGACAGACAGTGAGAGGATGGGAGGGGAAGGTATCAGCGGCTTTTGGAGGTAAATGAAGCTCAACTCAGGGATTCTGACAGACGTCTGGGAAGCAAAGTGGAGCAGGACGAGGATTTCACGCAAAGGTAGGAGTCGGACTCACAATTTGGGTTTTTGTGCCCTGGCAAAGGGTGTCTTAGACGGAAACTTTAACCTTCTGAACCCCAAAATCTTGCAGTCTGGTTTCAAAAGAATGTTATCTTGCAAAAAAAATGACACCATTTAACAGAAAGAAGCACTTGATTTTCAACTTTTTGACACTCCTAGTCATGTAAACATGCTGCTCCACTGGAAAACATGAGCTGATATCTGTGTAAAATTGTGATATTCTGTCAAAATTGCTTTATTCTACGTGTCTCCTTTCAAAAATTGTCAAACATAAACTGTGAGCATTAGCAAGATTCTATAAAAAACAAGAAATGGTGGTTTAGCTGCAAAAAAAAAGGGACTTTTTAGCTGCCAGAGCAGAGAGGAGACAAATATGGCAACTGATGAAAAATGTAAGCAGAAAAATATCCATAGTATGTAGAATCACTATTTCTTCCAGTGTGAGTAACACCTGTAGGCATCGATAAACACATAAAACTTTTTCATTTTTTTATGATTTCTAAGCTGCACAGAAGACGTGTTTCTCTCTACTTCTAGTCATATTTGTGCTCTTTTCATACAGGTGCAGGACTGTAAGTTGCTGTGATTTTCTTCTCTGCTTTATTTGAAAATGTGCAGAAAAAAAAAACACTGTGTTTTTATAAAGGTAACAGTTGGACCTAGAAGTCAGCTTTTCGTGCTTTTCTAACACTATTAAAGGGCATTTTCAATGGAAATTTGATCCCTCTGAACACTAAAACACAGCGTTGGGTTTCAAAAGCATGTTATATTTCTAAAAATCACACCATTTAAAAGACAGAATAACTGCATTTTCGACTTTTTGATGGGCCTACCAATCAGTATCCACCAAACCGAACCTAATCAAATCTAAGCTTCAAATCACATTTCATTAAAATCACTGTACAACAAATTAAAAATATCAGTCGTAAAATACATAGTATGTAAAGTGGCGAGTTGCTTTTGGTGTTGGGAACACCTGTAGGTATAAATAAAGAAATTCAACTTGACTTTTTTTCTTTTTTTAACCGTTGATGGTGTTATAACTGTGTTGTACTTCTAGTCATGCTTGTTCTGTTTCCACAGAGGTGCAGGACTTTGGATTACAGTGTATTTATTCTACACCTGTTTTAAAAAATTGCCAAAAATAAAATGTTTGCAGTAACGAAATTCTGTCAAAAAAATGAAACGTCGTGCACTCCTCGGTGTAAACGCAGAGCCATTAGTGACTCAGTAGAAACTAACAGTCACCTGATAAAAATTCAGGGACTTCACAGCTCAGCCTGCAGTTCAGCTTCTGTGTTTACACAGAGCGGATAGAAGACAAGTACGGCGATAAATTCAAATACATGTAGTGAAATATCTCAGGTATGTAGAGTCACCATTTCTCCAGTGTTTGTAACCTCTCTGACCGCTTGGATGAACAGTTGTGCGGTTTTGTTTTGGGTTTGTTTTTATTCAGTTTTTTATTAGATAAAGAAAGAAATTCAACTTCTGTTCTTTTTGATGATGCATTTCTGAGTTCCCTCAACTTCTAGCCATGGTTGTTCTGTTTCCATAGAGGTGCAGGACTTTATATTGCAGCGAAAAATGAGCCAACAGTTAGTAAAAATGTGACAGGAGCAAGAGAATGTGTTTGGGGTTCAGATGGTTACATGTGCAACATTTTGAGACCACAATATATTAATATATAGAGAATTTTCTTATTTTTTGCAATTTTGTCGTATCGTTTCTTAAAATAGTAAATTATTTTGTGCTTTGTTGAGGGGAAAACAAGAAAGACTTGGACATGTTTGCATAAAAAATAAAAATAAAAAATGCCTGAGTATACGTTACGGCTGTTTTCTCATCTTCTCTGACTTGTGACTTATACTTTTGATATCATAATGCACTTAATCCATCTTTATGTAAACCTTATTTAACTTCTTTTACGTCTGTGGCCTTACAAAAAAAAAGAATAATCTCAATGAGCCTTTTTCCTGGTTCACTAAAGACAAAAATATAAAATCAAACAAGAACAACATCACTGAGGAGTTTTTCAGCTCCATCATAAAGCATCTTCAAGTATGAGCTGCTCCCACTGAGCTGACGCTTTCTAAAGTGTTTATCCTTTGTGACCTTTTACAATGAAAGTCAGCGAAGTTCCTGGTAAATGTCTGGAGGAATAAGAAAGTAACCAGAGTCTGAACTTTGCTCTCAAGGTCTCTGCTGTCACAGTTTGAGCGTAACACTACGGATGCCTTCCAGGAGGGACTGAAAATATGTCGCGTCCATATTTAAATGACTTTGCATCTCTTGACCTCTCAGTTCTCGCTCTTATAACACTGTGATTCTGAACTGCTATAATTACTTCTGATGTCCAGTGTGGAACGTAGAACAGGAACCAGTTCTTCTATTAGCGTAACCCAAATACTAGTGTTGGTAAACTGTATATCTTAACCAGCAAGCAGCGAGACATTGCAGAGATGCTTTGGATAGTTTAACAGAGCTGCAGCCGCAGACACTCACAAACACAAGGACTTTCATTTAATAGTGGCGACTGTTTTGATCATCAGTGACTTGGTTTGAGTCATTTTGTCAGAAATGAAAGTGTAAATTCTCTGATTGCAGTTTCTTAAAAGTGAATATTTTCTTATTTGTTTCCTCCTCTGTGATGGTAAACTGAATATCTTTGGGTTGTGGACAAATGAAGACATTGGTCATCTTTGACTTTTGGAAACAGTGATTGACTTTTTTTTTTTCCATTTTCTGACTTTTTATAGTCCTAACTGATTAATTGAGAAAAGGGTCGACAGATTAATCAACAATGAAAGTAACTGTTAGTTGCAGGCTTAGTTCCAAATTGTACTTATTGGTCTCGTTGAAACCTGATAATCAGCATCATCTTTAGAAGAAAATGATTTTAAACTTGTCAATCATCCTACTCATTTGTGATGTGCCTTTCAGTTGAAACATAAGCTTTAAATCGTAATATTTAATTAAAATCCTTTTATTGAGCATTCATAAGATGCTGTGAAAATTAAAACATTTGGCGCTGCACTATCAAGTAGCCATTAGTGACTCAGCTGCAACCAACAGTCACCTGATAAAAATGTGGGCAGTTTTTGGCTGAACTGCAGGCAGTGTTTACACACAGCAGAGAGGAATTAACTGTGGAAACAGATGGAACATGTTTGTGGTAAACAATATCTACAGTATGTAGAGTCACCAGTTTTATTTTGCTTGTTTGTTTTTTGAGTAATTCCACTTTTATGATTTAGGGAAAATTTAACTGCGTTATACTGCAACAAAGACATTTCTGAGTTCTCTCTCCTTCTTCATGGTTGTGTTGTTTCCACAGAGGTGCGGGATTTTATATTGCAGTGAAAAATGAGCCCACAGTGAGGAAAACGTAACAGGAACAAATTAATAACACCCAGAAACAGATTAATTAATGATTAAAATCAGCGCTAGTTGCAGCCTTAGTTCCAAATAAAGGCCATTCATTCTTAAAAATCAGAAGTAACTCTGAAAACAAAACATATGAAACTCTATAAACGTGCAATAAAGAACCAAAAGTGTGAGTAGAAAGATGCTGTCAGTGACAGATAAGCTTCCTAATGGACTTCTTCTGCTCCATCTATACCTGTGTACACTGTGTTGGGGGCAGAACTGCTGCATTTATGCATCACTGGTTTGAACTACGGGGAAGGTGCATAAAAAAGTTCACATCAGAGCCACTTAGCATAAATGTCAAACTCCATAGGAATATTAGGACTTGGAGTTCTGAGACGTTTGGTCCCAAAACACACGTTCAAGGCAACAGGAGCCTCCAATGGGATTTTAAAACACTAGAACAGATATTTGCTCATGTTTCATTCAAAGATATTGTATCACTGCAGCTATATACACACACAGTACCGTTCAGATCACATGAACAGTGTTTCCTATCAGTCCTAATGTGGCAAAGTACAACAAACAATGGATGCTAGTTGTGCTGCATCTTTGTGTACAACTACAGAAAAAGGAGCTAACGAGACCTCTTCACACAGAAAGTCATGAGAGGATGCCGTGAACTTTGTTGGGAAAAAGTTGGGAACCGTCCAAGTAATCAGCTGACCCCGCCCCAGTCTAAACGCTTAACGTCAACCGCGTGGACGTTTCATCGCCTCTGCTCGCAGAAATATGGACACTCGATCATAATCCTCCATCACTTCCAGCCTCTCTCCACCCCCCCCCAACTCGCTCCCTTCTCATGGAGCCGCAATCATGCGACGCCACCGACAATAAAAGATGTTCGTTTGATATTGTCCAAATCCACTCACCAGCGGTGGTTTGCTCAAATTAGGACTGCACGCTATCTCGGCCTCTTTTCTTATCTCGCCCTCTGAGCCGACCAGTTGCTATCACCGAATTTCACAGATCGCGGTGCTGAGAAATGGCAGCGTGTAAATCCTCTTTAAGTTCACATCGTGTCGCTCAAAGTCCACAGCTTGGGCTAAATATGTTTTCTTTAATGTACAGCTATCACAGTTTTTCATATACATTAAGCTGATAAGTAGTGAAATGTGGGATTTTCTTTTTTTTCTTATAATAACCTTGAATAATTTGTCATCTGCATTTCCTTTGATGTGAGCAGTTTTATGGAGTTTGTTTTTAAGATCTGATGGACCTTTTGAACCCGAGCAGTTGCTGTATGTTTCTTTTTACTTAGTATGTGCTCATTTTTCAATCCGGCACATCTATGGAAACGACACAACCATGACTACAAGTAGAGAAAACGTGCAGTAAGACAGTTATAACGCCTAAAAAGTAGATCTTTTCACTTTTACAGCCTCTACAAACTTTGTCTCTCTACTCTGCACATCAACTGGCTCCACTGTATTCTGTTTGTGAGACACTGCTGCATTTATGTTCAGGATTAAATATGTTTTATTTTATTTTTTCTCAAAGTCTCTCCTGTCGTCTCCTCTCTGCTTTGTAGAAACACTGCCTGCAGTTCACCTGAAAGCTTCTCTGATTTCTTGTCATGTGACTGTTGGTTGCAGCCAAGTCAGTCCTGGGATTTTAGTTGCAGAAAGAAGTGCAAAATTTTTTTATTTTTACAAAATCTTGTTAGCGCAAACTGTTTATTTTTAGTTATTTTTTAAATACATGTGAAATGAAGTGATTGTGATGTCACAATTTCAGGCTTAGATTAGGTTGTTTATCCTGATGATGTGTTTAAGGACTGTTGGAAAGTTAATATTCTTCTCATTCTTTTTGTTTTTTATTGTTTCTGACTCAGATAAATGGTGCCATTTTGACTTTTTCTTTAAAGCCCACTTGTACACCTACCAGCAGGTTTTGGGATTTAAAGGGTTCGAACATTTTTTCATTTTTTTTATCATCCTTTATCATCCTTCTGCTCTGATAAATGCTGTAACATTTGGATTTTGTTAAAGATAACGTGCCTGTCAAACCAAGTCATCAGATGCGAGTGTGTTGACTCGTGGGTGTTGCACTTAATAAAACACAATAAATCATCATGTGTGACACTATCTGTGTTTGTGTCTTCATGTCGTGTTCGACATTGTGCAGCGAGGAGGTAGAATTAATGACTGGTCATGTTCTCCTGAGACAAACTGGAATACCTCCTGGCTATGGAAGCCACATAAGGGAGTATAGCTCAGTGGTAGAGCATTTGACTGCAGATCAAGAGGTCCCCAGTCCAAATCTGGGTGCCCCCTTGAATGAAGCCTCACGGTGAAAACACAGAGCTGCTTTTACAAACTGTGTCACATCAGCACTTTGACCGGTTTGGTGGCTGCTTCACTACAAATTCTTTTCTGTGAACTCATTAAAGCATCTTATTGTTGACAGTTTTTAGCAGCAGATGCTCCTGAATGCTGCCCAACTTCACACTAAAGCAGCTGATGCTCTCTGCAGGTCACACTTTTCTCCTGAATCCACATTTAATACTAAATCTATACAGGTGACTACATAAAGTAAAAGTACCTAACACCATATGTTTATAGGTAGATTCTCTGGTGCTGCTTTCAGGAAAAAAGGCGCTAATGGGAACCAGAAGAGTATTATTTACAACAGCTTCAACTACAACGATAGAAAAAATGGTTTCTGCACTATAAAAAATGGACATTGTTAAGGGTTTATAACTGTGATTTATTTAAAGCAATCTACTGGTATTTTACAAGTTTCTTTAAACAATGCCCACATCAAGCATTTTATTTGTATTTTTACAAATTGGAATTGTAACTACACTATTATTGTTGTATTTAAATCAGTAATAAATATCAGAATTTTACAGCTATGTGCTGTTATCTGTTTTGGAAAAAAAAAACGTGTATATTAAGGAACAAGACATGCTAAATAGTTCTTTAAACTGTTTTAAATTTAATGTTTTGCCTTTTTTTGTTAAATTGTATTCTATAAATAGTGAAATCAGTGTAAAAAAATAAATGTACATATTTTTCTAAAAAAAAAAAAAGGCTGAAACTGCACATAATAAATCAAAAATCAGCATTTTTGCAAACAGTCATTTCTTTTACAGCGTGTAACCATCAGATCACACAGTTTTACTGTATTTAAAGCAACTAAAATATCATTATTTTGCAGATATTTGCTGTTATTTTCACCATTTTTACAGTTTTTGAACATCGCACTACTCCACATTTTTTTAAATGTGTTTTCTTACACCTTTGCTGCCAGATTTTTACTTTTTTAAAACCTGATTTGTGTTTTTACAGTGTGGATGCAATGTACAAAGTAAACGGAGAAGATGGAGAAAACGACTAAATAAAGTCTGGGCAGTGGTGATGGTTTGTTTTTGCTACTTTCATCGTGTGCTCACTGCTAAACTGTGAGTTAGTATTCTGTACACTGCTATTTACTACCATCATATTCTTGCTGCTATACAGCACAACCTAGCTATGCTGTATCATCTCTCCTCATAATAACAACGTTCCCTGACCTTCTCCGCAAACAACTTTGTCAGGCTTTAGTGCATAAATCTGTACCTCCATCTGTGCTGCTCATTATGCAAAACAGCAGCTCTGCACACAACAGTATTAACATGATAAAAAGTGCGTAGAGATGTGTGTCACACACACAAATTCCTCTGTGTGTAGCAGCACGTGCAGCTCGGCGATGTGAGGATCATGTCACATTATGCTGCGACGAAACCAAAGCCTTTCATTTCTCAGACAACATCGCGAAGAAGCAACAGTTTCATTGCAACTCATCAACACCGAGGTTCCAGTAAATACTTAATTCTGAGCGCACACAAGCAGCCTTCGGAAAATGTGTATATAGGAGCACGTCGTAGCAGCGATAGATTGAGGAGATTGGAGCTGCTTAACTCCCATAATCCTTCAGTCCGCCTGCATAAACCCAACTAATTTGGCTCATTTTACAGTGTATGGTCCATGTAAACATCAAAGCACTTTAAGTCGGGGCCTGAGTGACAGATTTGTCAGTTGGCTTCTTGTCATTATTTTCACAACATGCCTGCACTCAGGCCATTTCCAGAAATCTCTCTCAGACTGACGAGTGGCTAATAATGTGCGTTAAGCCCGACACGTCGTTAAATGAGGACTTTATGGGGAGAAGTGCATCCTTTAAGATGACAGTGCAATGTTTTGGACTGATCCCCGTCAACATGTGAGGGCTGGAATTTACAAGTTTACAACAAGAAAAGCTGAATTTGGAAAACTTTTCTGGATCCAACCAAAGAAACGAGCTCAGTTTTTTTATTTTTTTCCAAACTCCAGTTCCCTGCTGTCGAGTTGACTCCCTCAGGATTCTGTCGCATCTCGGCGTTTTGTTTCTGCTTCAAATGCGTCACATGAGTGAAAACACCAGTTAGAGTTCAGTCAAACAGTAACTGAACCTCTTGACTCTGTCTGTGCACCTTATAAACAGAGTCACAGAGCAGAGGAGAAGCTGCGACTGCAAACCGTGTGATGCAGCAAGTGTTAAAGTGGCAACAGGCAGAAAAAAATGTAGTTATATTATTATAATAAGTTTATAGGTGGACCTACTTTTGTCCTTTTTCAGCTGTCATACGTCAGGTTGTAGGTGCCTTTGTGATCTGGTCAAATGATGCCTCAACACAGAACAAGGGGGGTATAGCTCAGTGGTAGAGCATTTGACTGCAGATCAAGAGGTCCCCAGTTCAAATCTGGGTGCCCCCTGAGGAAATGTTTATGTCAAAACACGTACTTTCATGTGACCTTATATCCCAGCCACAAATATATACTCATCACAGAGGGTTCACACGTTGGCATGTTGATGCTGTTAGTGTGTGTCCTTGTAAATACTTTAGCTTCAACAAGTAATCAATGAGCTGTCAACTATCAAATCAATCGCAAGCTATTTGGATAATTGATTTATCAATGTGAGCCATTTTTTAGAAGGAAAAAAAAAAGCCAAAATTTTGTCATTTCAGCTTATTAAACATGGTTGAACTCTTTCTCTATGACAGCAAACTGAATATCTTTGAGCAAAACAAACTAAGACATCTGTTATCGTGGCTTTTGGAAAACACTGATCAACATTTTCTGACCAAGTAATGCACTGATTAATTTAGAAAATAATCAACAGATTCATCTACAATAAAAACAATGTTAGGTTAGTTACTAAATGCACTTGAGAAGCTCAAAATTTGAAAATAAAATGAAAAGAAAAATAAAATAAAATCATCGATTTGAGCTTTAGGTGGAAAATTAAACATTTAATAAAATGATTAGTCTTCAGTGACTCTATCTATATATTATGCTTTAAAACATTTGACTTTAAACATGTTTACTTATAGAGCACAATAAATGTATTCGATGGTGTGCGACAGTTCAGTGATCAGAGGCTGTAAGTCAAGAGTTAATTGGCAGTTTCATATTCTTAGAATAACAATCATTCTGGGAGGTGAAAAAGCTTGAAATGTTCCTTTAAGGCTCTTTTATCACCAGCGGATCTATAGTCGCCTTTGTAGTCACAAATCATTTCACGCTCCGCTGAACAGGCCTTTAATTATAGGAAGACTTCTCTTCTTTACGTGTCGGAAACGAGCAGCTTCCACTATAAACACATTATAAAGTTCTTCAGAGGCAGCAGCAGAAGGGATTTATAGTTTTGTATTATTCATGGACAAAAGTGAACAATTAGAAGAAGAACAAGAGGCTTTGACTGCAGGTCAAAAGATCCCCCATTAGCATGACATTATCGCCCAGGCCTGAGCTGAACATGGAAGCTGAATAAACGTGTGAGTACAAGAGAAAGAAAAGCTCAGCTGGACTACTAGAGGGACAATATTAGTGTGAGAGGGTTCAACATGTCATTAAAGGCAGATCATTCTGTTTAACTAGAGTGTTTACACTCACAGCAGGTTAAACTGCATGTTTCTGTTAATTTTATGACAATATATATTCATGAAAGCGCTGATACGTGCAGCAGCAGGAGAGCAAAGGGAGAGGTTGTTGTGTGTCGTCTGGCTGGAAACGGAAACCTGCAGACCTTCACAAGTCACTCGTACACAGTTTGACACCTGTGGCTGCAAAGTTACACAACGTCCTGAGTCGTCTGCCAGCGATTCTCAATCTCAGTGTCAGGAATCAGCCCTGCTTGTTTCAGTCAAGGCACTTCCAGCCTGTCTACAAATAGCCATCTAGAAAACTGGAACAGGATGCACTTAACAGGCTGGATGGGGGGAAAAAATTATGTGTTTTTTTTCTCTCTTTTTTTTATTGGATCAGTTTACTGTTGTTTTTCCTGTTTTGTTATATTACAGAAAGTAGACTAGTAAAATAACAGAAAAATAAGTCTTTTTTACAACTTATCTATAAAAAACAAAACAGATCAAAACTGTAAATATTGTCCAAATCAAAAAATCTTTATCTTAATAAACGTTAATTTGTTCTTTTATCATGTTTGACTATGAAACTGCATAGATTTACTGTATTTAAATCAACAAAAAATGGTATCTGCTGGAAAAAAATAGTTTATTAAGAAGTGAAAATGGTTACAGATTTTCCCTGTTTTGTAATATGACTGATATAACCAGTAAAACCCCAGAAACAGTACTCATTTACATGTCAAATGTGAAAAATCAGGCAAAAACTATGTATAATATTCTCATTTAAAACCCCCTGCAATTTTACAAATAGAAAGTTGTCCCTTTACATTAATAATTATTTTACATCAGACGTAAATTCAAAGTAAGTTTTTTTTTTGTCATTTTGTTTATATTTTTATGCATATAAAATACAGAAAAATCTATAAAATATAAATGGAAATGTAACATTTTTCTTTCTTTAATCAGTGCAACCCATATGGTTATGGGGAATAAACGAATCTTGAATTTTTCCTTTATATTTTAAAGATTTTTCTGTTGTTTTTCATTTAAAAGTTTTTACGTATTTTGTTTTGTTTTTTTATCTAGAATTTTTCCTTCATACTTTATAGATACACTCTCAAATAAACAACTCAGTGACCTATAGAGTTCACACAAGTGGCATCCAGATTAAAACAAGGGACGTCTTGATGTGCAGTCTCATGCTCTACCACTGAGCTATACTCCCATCACTGTAACTCACAGAGGTGACTTTGTTCCTGCACACAGTACAGCAAATAATTATGTGCATGTCTTTGCTCATGATGGATGGATGGATGGATGGATGGATGGATGGATGGATGGATGGATGGATGGATGGATGGATGGATGGATGGATGGATAAATTAATATCAAGGTAAGGAAAGCGTACCATAAACGAATGCACACTCTAAATCGTGTAACACACTAATGAACGAACAACCCAACCAACCAACCAACCAACCATATCCTCCACAATTTACTATCTTATCTGCTCACTGGTGCCTTCTAGTAAACAATTTTAATAAGTTTGCTTACGTTGTCTTTATCAAGCTTAAATATACAGTAACACTGACATTTCATAAAAGACATCATGTTTATCAGTTTACATCTTTACTTTTTGTTTTTCATGAGGAATTGTTTTTACACAGTTTGCACGTGAGCTCAGTGCAAGTTTTGTGTATCTCATGCAGGAAGAAGTCTGGAAAACCGTGAACCCTTGTTGATTTTTACTTGCAGCATGGAGCAAATTAATTAACAGAGGGCGAATGGAGGCTTCAAGCACATGTTCATTATCGTACACAAACATGTGGCTAAGACATTCGGAGCCTCATGAGTGAACAAACACATTTGGGATTTTCAAGTATTTGCAATTCAGAGGGAGGTTGCCTCCTTGACTCGGGCTGTCTGTTTGGCTTTGTGGGAAGAACTCATTGTCAAACCGGGCTGGAATGACAAATAGAGTTTGTACCAAATATGCAGGAGTGTAGCTAAATGGCAGAATAGTTAACTGCAGATGTACAGATCCCCGGCTCCACTCTGTGTGCCCCCTCTCTATATAAACAGTATTCTGTGCATGTGGCTTTGCTGCATGTCAAAGCCAACATGGCAGCAGACAATAGAGAAGCTTACAGCTCTGTGGAAAGGCTTTAGAGGAAATTTAAACCACAGATCTCTAATACACGTGCTCTATAGATCCTCATCTTGCTGTTTCTCTTCTGATCTTTGCTACAGGCTGTTCACATTTTAAATTGCTCTCTATAGGTTCGACAAAACGCAATCATGAAAGCCCTGCATCCCCACACCTTACAATAGACTGATTTTTTTTATTATCTTGGATTGTTCCTGTCGTGTGGTTATAGCTCAGCGGCTGCAAACAAAGAAATCCCATTTCAAACTCTCTGTGTCCCTTTTTTGACATTATATATAGTACAGCCATAGCTGCAACTTATTACTTATCCTGCCACTTGTGTTTATCTTCTCTTAAATACATTTTTTATCAGCAAAACCGAAAGAAAAGTGTATGAATTAAAGGTTCCATATGGTGAAAATCTATTTCTATTGTGTTTTGTGGTTGCTGTGAACTTGTAGGTGAGAAATGTAAGCGGTTAAGATATGAAAATATTTACTTCTGTCAGAATGAGCAGATGCCTCTAAGTCCACCAGGTTATGTTTAATGTTCTATTTAATGCTATGAGATGACTTGTTGTTGTAAATATGCGCATACAAATATAACTGAATTGAATTGAATTGAATTGTTCCGCTGCAAGAGTGAACACAAGAGTCTTCATGCATTTCAAGCATCTGATGAACTACAAACCCAGTAGATTACTATTATTTTTGGATGGCAACATCACCACAATACTAGAAAGATCCTTAGGGTTAGCATGTTGTGCAGCTAACATTGGCTTTGGCCATATGTCAGAGCTCTGTGAAAACTGTAACACTGACGGACATTCAGAACTAGGGGGAGCTTTAATTTAAACCAATAAACAAGGACCGAGTGGGTTTCTGTGTTTTCATGTTGCCTGTTGTGCGTTATTGCAACATAAATTGAGCTGCTGTTTACATCTGTTAGCTTCCCTCCTGCTCTGTGCTCACATAAACTGCATTCCCAATAGTGCTGTTTTTATTTTCATATTTTTCTGTTTATGTTGTCGGACAACAAAATCCAGCGATGTGCCGTCAGGGCCAGTAAGGTCTCCTCTGCTGGCTTAATCGTTGTCAGAATGATGGCATTCATTCTCACTAGATGAGATACTTGTCTGCAATGTAACGTCCTGTTATGCTGCCATTCTGCATAATACTGATGGTTTCTATAGCCGTGGCATCATAATGACGGCGTTAAGAGGTGGTTTGATTCAGGGAAGACGCCACTGAAGGCCTAGGAGTAAAATGCACGGCCTGCTACTGACAAAATCAGGAGGAAATAGTCACTGAAAGCATAGAACATCAATTCCAAGCTAATGTTCTGCACAATTAAACGACTACTTTTCTATCTGCAAACTCACCAAACACATTAATTTTAAACAGCTATGTTTTGATTTCAGAGATCAAATAATTGCTCAGGGAGAAAGTTAAAATCGATCGCGAGTCCTGCTGAACTATTTTGCTCTGTGCTGTAAATCACAGATGCAGAGAGTCTTCTTCCTGAAGGGGGTCCGCAACTGCTCAGCTGCATTTAAAGCTACACACCCTGAAGCCACCCATTTAGAGCAGGACTAAAATAGATTAAATTAACCATCTCTGCTTTTTTTTAAGCTGAAAAATCGAACCACACATCCACGCGTCATTAATTTGCTGAAAAGCAGAACGATATGGAACCGTTCAGGTTTGACTCGCAGATAATTGGCATCAGTAGAAATCTGCACATATGCTTTGGGATCCGCGTATCTCATATCGCATGTACGTCAGCAGCACTGAGTCACACTTTTATATCACACTTTGCAATAAAATGTTTCATTTAACTCATCAGCCCTCAGATGAGATTCCCATCTGTAATTAGCGTGGAGGAGACGAGTCAACCTGAGGTGAACGGACTCGTATCATTCAAAATCATACACGCCCGGACGCACGTGCACGTGGAAGCGCGCGGCTAACGCCCCCTCGGGCTTCAGCTCACCTGCAAAGACTCATTAAAAAAAAAAAAAGGGATGGAGGAGGAGGAGGAGTCTGCTGGTCTGAATGAGGGATGTTTGTGTGTGTTGTGCGTTGAATTAGTGAAAACATGCACTATATGATGAATTGGAGTTAAAAGTGTGTCCCAGTAACCAAGTTAAAGGGCAGCGGTGAAGCAAAACGTGCTCCTGGGGGAACAAGCTGCAGTGTATATTTGTGTATATTTGCATGTGTGTGTGCATGTGCCTGTGTGTGAGTCAGACTGAGAGTGACTCAGAATTAGATGTTTCTTGTTGTGTCTTCAGGCATTGTGTGTGTGTGTGTTTGTGTGTGCACCTTTGCCATTGGTGACAGGTTTGGAGGGCAGAAGTGTGTGTGTGTGTGTGTGTGTGTGTGTGTGTTTGTGCTTCTGCTACTGATTGTGTGTGTGTGTGTGTGTGTGCTCTTGCAGGCTACTGTACATGTGTGTTATTCTTATTATTCTCCGGGGAAGTGGCCGGTCTTTCATTACAGTGTGTGTTCACTCGTCTGACAGATCTGTTCCTAAAGCGACCGCTGCTGCTAAATATCACACACCTGGATGAACACACATACACAGCCCCCCCTCCCTCCTCTAAGAGCCTATTAGCATGCTAATAATATCCAACAAATCACGCAGCACTTTCACCTTGATGAGTCTTCGACAGAGGGGCCATACAGCAGGATTAGGGATGACTTCAGCGGATCTTTAATACCGCAGGAGCTGAAAAGCTGGGCAGAGGGGATGACGGAAAGGAAGGCTTCCTTTAATAACGTTCCAAATGCGTTATAAATACCGCAGCTGGAGCCAGAATTATTCTCAACTATCTGTTAAGGCTGTGAAATGGGAACTGAAGTTGGATTCAGCATGCTTTTGCCCCTGTGGGTGTGCATATGGGAAACAGTAGCATGTGTGTGTGGTTTCACATGACACAAAATGTGATAATCAGAGAAGACAAATAGTCAAATAACAAAACATAAGTATGCTATGGTGTTACTGATTTATGCAGTCAATCCCAAAATGATGCATAAGGATACCAAATTCTGATTTAAAGTGAATCTTTGTTTGAAAAATAGGTTTCTTCTGGATGGAAATGATGTGATCAGCAGAGGTCAATGAACATTTTTAGTTATTTCTACATTATTTTTAAGTATTTACATTATTGAGACAATATCTTACTGTCTTTTGTTGCTTTTTTATGTCATTTCCAACCAGAAGAAACCTATTTTGTCAAATACAAATTGACTATAAATGAAAATTTGGAATGTGTATGCATCATTATTGAGGTTAGTTGCACATATTCAAATACAAATATATATTTTAGAGACTTTAATGTGGCATTGGCATGGCAAAAAAATAATAATTTGCAAGTACACATGTTCCATTGTAAACATATAAATGAGGGCTGAGGGTGGAAATTAGCTCGTAGCTGAACTTAGCACGATGCATCTCTTCTTTTTTCTTTACATTTATGTTTCTGTGCACAGTTTCTCACAAATAACTAAAAAGCACATAAAATACAACGCAGAATGATCCAGTGTAGCATTTATATGTTAGCATTTGGGCATTTTAGTGTCGTATATCTCGTCAAAAGTGAACTAAGTTAACTTAATTTTTAGGTTTTCCATATTGTGGCTGTTTCAGAAATTAGAAATTAATTTTATTCAGTTTTCTGTCTTGCTCTTATCTTCATTGTTGCCTCTTTTGGAACCTGTGCAGCACTTTGGTCAACTCGGGTTGTTTTTATAATGTGCTACATAAATAAACTTGATCTGATTTGATTGATGTCAGAGGAGCGACATGGCCGTAATTAAAAAAAGGTAAGAAAACAAACAAACAACAGACATGAATACCAACACCTAGTGGGCTGCAACTGAAATGCAACTCTGACAAAATATGATGCACTAAAGAAGAAAATGAAGTTCAGGAATAAAGAAATATAGAAATGAACCAACACATGCTCCACTATAGAACAAAAGCTTTTTTAAAGCCAGAGGTGTAGTTTTAACAGGATTTGCAACATTGGTCAACGCTGATATTTCAAATAAGTAATAAATAAGTGGATTACTTCTATGATAAAGTCAAACTAACACAAATGACACTCATCAGCTTGAGTTCCTGTCAGACATACAGTCACCATCTTGGATCTTGGAGCACAGTCATGAAAACGTCTTGACTCTTCATGTGCTGTTGAATCTCTGACAAGGCATCAAGTGATTATAATTTTTTTTTGAGGATTTAAAAACTACAACAGAGTCACTGCATGCACAACATAATATTCACTATCAATAACTGCACACAAGCCAGCCGGTATTCAGAAGCGTTCATTGAAATTCTGCAAGCGCAAAAAAAAAAAGAAATGGGTGCATTTTTGAAATGCTAATTTCAAATTATTATTTAAAAAAGAAATAAAATGCAAATTCCAGCAAAATCTTCGCCTAGCTGCGTTTTTCGGCAGCTCTCTCACATTCGGTTAACGTTGGAGAATCTGACATCGGTACAAATGAGGCTGAGCTCGGCTGTATGGGCCCACTGTCCTCGCCTATGTGTCAGTAACAGGACTTAACCCACTTATGCAGCTGGATTTGCATCGAGTGAATCGAAGCGAAAGATTTAAATGGCATCAGTCTTGCTATTAAAGCAAAGCAAAACATCAGACAAACAGGGAGGAGCAGCTCTATCTCCCCCCCCTCTCTCTCTCTCTGTATCTCTGTGTATATATATATGAGTGGGTGAGGCGCAGGGGGGAGTGCTGTCCCCTGCCTCTGCTCAGTGTGTGCAGCAGCTGCAGCTTTCAGCCTCAGTCTACACTGTAGGGGCCATTCTGCTGTCTGAAAGACTGATAGATACAAAGAGGAGAATGGTGATGAGACATGACTCAGAGGATACCGCTGATGCTGCGATTCAACAGAAAATGCACACACACAAAAATGATGCTTCCGGGTCATTAGTTTTAGGATAAGGATTGCACTGATTTTTTTTTTTTGGAGGGTAACACAAACCGAGAATTCCTGACCAGAGGGCGAGAAATTCTTTAATGAAATTTGCAAAGAAAACTGCAGCAAAGAATATATGTATGTATTTAGAAAAAAGAAAAAAAAAAGGTTTACAGATGCTGACCTGCACACATATGTTACAGAGGAAAACCCTGCAAGCGAAGCAATCAATTCTCACACTATAGAAGCAAAACAGCCATGCATGTGCGCAGAAGCAAACAAAGGCAGCCTCACATGGCTTAATCAGGCAAAAATCAGAGAGTGCATGAATGGAGTGGCCTGTTTCAGCAGAGACAAAGCTTCTCATGCAACATATCCCATTCACATCCTGCATGGCACCGAGGGCAGAAAATGGAGCTGGCACCACGGAGGTATTATAAAAAAAACTGTAACTCACCACTGTCCCCCCCCCACCCCTCGTCGTTCCTCACCATCCCCCCACCTAACTCCCCCGTGGGCCCATCGCTACCCGCCCCCACAAATCCCAGCACAGCCTCACCCTTCCACTAACCTCACCATCCCCTCCCCCGTCCTCCAAAACCTCCACTTTCTGCTCCTCGTCGTCGTCGTCCATCGGGAACCATAGGGACCGACTCTTTACACATCACATACACTGAATACCAGCGGATGTGCATGAAGGCTGATTCCATGAAGGGTTGGAGGTCACGTACACAGTACACAACATGATGCCAGTAGGCGTGTAGCCGCCTACACAACCCAACCAAACCTCCTGGCAGCAATAGCTGTTTTAATATCAGACTCCAGATTTGATCTTGCTCACATTGTGTATTTTCTGGCTGCAAATAATGATTATTTTTTGCGATCAATCTGTAATCTGTGAGTTACTTTGTCAATTAATCATGTGTTAAATCTCAGAAAACAGTGAAAAATGGCTATTGCAATCAGTTAGCAATTCATTTTTCACAACTGAGAGGCTAGAAAATGGATGTTTGGAGCAAATAGTAGAAAGAAAAAAATGGAAATAAGAATTATTTTCTCTGTCAGTCTAAAACCCATTAGATATTTTGTTGATTGACCAAAAATGGCAAAAACACGTCTGTCACAATGTCCTAAAACTCAAAGTAATGTCTTCTAGTTTGCTTGTTTTCTCTTACCAACAGTCCCATTCTATTCAGTGTACAATCACACAACACCCAGAGAAGCTGCTTTTTCTATTTTTTATTTTTTTTGCACAACTGATACTCTCGAAATAACAGAAAGAAAAAGATTCAGTACCTTTTTGGTCCACTAGCACAAAGCTACCAGAAAGCTGAGAAACGACGGTGCCATTTTCTTGTATTTAAGGTTTAATTTGTAATTCATACTTTATTAATGGTTAATACATCACTTATTAACACTTAATAAGCATGTAATAAGAACAGTTATGGGGTTTCTGTGCTGTAAAAACTTTTTGTGAACTCTTCAACTCATTAGGAATGCTTTTCCAGTAAACAGCTCAACCTGGAAAACATTAAAAAAACATTTAATCTGCAACTTAAATAAATATTGACAGGGAACTATTCGCAGTCTGTAATGAAAGGAGTGTTTAAAAAAAACATTTAGAACTGCATTGCTTATTCAAAATAAAAACCTTACGACCTTTTGTGAATGACTCAGTGGCTCAGACTCTAATAAGCCTGTGGTTCTTGTTCTTTTTCATTTGCGACTCCTTAAAATAAAACTACTTTAGGTCATTTTATGTCTCAGATTGTTCAGTTTTTTTTCAAACTTGCGGGGGGATTTGACTGTCACAGAAAATCGCGGAAACATCAAGAACAAGAAGAGAAACATAAGTTTGTGCAGCAGAGATATGTCCAGTCGCGTCGCCTCAGATTTATCTCTAGGAGGACCTCCGAGGTTGGGAAACAGTGATCCGGGTCAGAACCAGGTCAAGCAAAGAGGGATTTTATTTCTGTCCATGTTTCATGTAAGTATATTTTGACTGCGGCAAACATTTCTAGAAGTCCGGGAGAAACGCAGAAGAAAATACAGAAAGTTAATCAGTCAGTCATGTCCTCGGGTTTATCTTGTGACCACTTGNTTTGCAGACATTTACCGCACATGACTGATCTGTTGTATCTGCCGCTAGAGACTCCAGACAGCGTTAAACATGGTCAATACCAGCTGAAATCATAAAATATTTACAACTTGCTTGGTTGAAAACAATTCCTCAAGACTTCCCTCCATTTTTGCATCGTAGATGGCCAAAGCTTTGCTTATGTCTTCTTCTTCTTTAAGGTTTTTTATGTATAACGCTACATTCTGACGACACTATGGAGCCCAGTGTCTTTGCTTCAAAGCACTTAATGGAAACAAGTCTGATTTGCTTTATATATCTACATGCATATTTATAAAGCTTGCTTCAAAATCACTTGAGACTTAGCTTGAAACGTGGCTTTTGGCTGGGAGTTAAAAAGATTCATGCTCGGGGCAGACACACCAGCCTCAGGGGCAAACTTACAACCCACCTTGTTACTGATATGTGAAATATTTAAATTCAGGAAGAAGACCACACCTTGAATTAATTTCGATTTTAGCGAATACCTGCATTGGTGTATAGAAATCTTCCTCTAGTCTCTGTTGCTTCTTCTGTATGTATGGCTACTAGAGAACACCCTCACATTGTATAAATGATGTTGTCTTTGCTAGTGGGTAAATAATTTGCTCAGGATTAAGGATTGTTTAATAAAACGTGAATACATCAGTGTGGAAGATGGTGTAGTTTAGAGCTTTAGCAGATCCAGAAGTCCCCTCTTCACTTCTGCCACCTGCTTCACTACAGCTGCACATTTCTTTTTTCACTCTGCTGAAGCCAAATTTCAAACACTGGCTTCAGACAGATTTAAATGTAGTGTAGAGAAAAGCCTTCAGCAGCTCAACACCTTCCAGTTTCAACTCCAGATGCCCCCTGAAACTGTATACACATAAGTCAAGAGCCACTTCTACGTTGTGTCCGACTGGAAGGTTGAGCTTCGCGCCGGTGTTTACGTGCATAGCTGTGTTATGAGTGTCCATGGCAGCCATTTGGAAGCAAACACAGAGGCGACAACGGCTGCCAAACAAAGAGCGTTGACTGTAATGAAAATGGGGAAAGAGGTGGAGCAGAAGTGGAGCTGATGTCCTGCCTTTATATTTTTTACTAAATTTCAGCCTTAGTACAATTTAAACAGGTGGATTATATAAAAACTGGGAAAGTAGCCGTAGAGACTAAAACCATGTTTATACCAGGCTGTAAACACGTTTAATTCTGCTGTAAAGTTAAGACATCTTAACACGGAGGTCTGTGGGGATTGACCCACTTTTGGAGGCAACCTCAAGTGGACATTTGTGGAACTGCACTTTTTGGCAGCTCTGCGTTAATTTTATTCCAGCCCCAGAGATTGATGCTTGACAAAAACTGCAGGGCTCAGAGTGTTTAACTGGAGATCTAACTTTATTATCTTAAAGCTGAAGTGAAGGTGGCCTGGTGGCTTATGGGTTCGACATGCTAACACAACATCTTAAATTCTGTTTAGGAACATTTGCTGCATGCTGTTGCCCATTTTCTCTTTTTGTGACATCTCAGACATAAAAAAATACCCCGTAACTTCTCTAAAAGACAAAATGAAAGAAGTTCTAGTGTAGGATATGATTAACGGTCATACAACCAATCATCTTTTTCTGTTCAGCTTACTTTAAGATTGATGGTATCACCACCTTTGACCATCAACTTTTTGCTGCAAATTGTCTCCTACAAGTTATTGGGCTCTCCTTTTCCTTTCATAAACCCAAAATGGGCCAAGGCTGGTGCTGTTTGACTTTGCAGGTAAATCCGTGGAGTTAATGGTAAATAAAATGCAGTCAGTCGAATATTTAGAGATAAACACAAAGGTGGAAAGAGTGACATTTGTTGTCGTTTAATTCAGCTGGTTTTGTGCAGGTAAACTGTGTTACTGTAACAGGCCTAGAACAAGAGTAGAAATGTGTCCATTTTTTTTCAGTTTTACGCTTTAACCCTCAATTTCTGACTGTGTACTAACAGGAAATGTAGTGGTTTCTCCTAATGCAGTGAGTCCTCCGTCTCTAAACAAAGTTTTTCAGTGCTGTCATTAAATACAATCGAACACCTTACAAATAAAAAAAAATTTAAAAAGCAGAGGGCCATGAAGCAAAATATGTCTCCTATTAAACAACAACTGAAGAACACCCTGCTCACTTTTCTATAAAAGTTACAACGTTAGACACTTAATCATGTATTTTGTTATTTTATCGCTACCTAAGTTTATTATTTATATGCCTAAATGTGTTATTTTGTTCCACTCGGCTACGTTTTAAATGAGGCCTTCATACTGCTTTGTACTCCTAGGTGTAAATAAAGGTTGAATAAATAAATGGATAAATAAAAATTCCCCACAAAACACAATTGAGAATGCAGTTTAGCTACAGGATAGTATTGTTACCAGGATGTTTTGGTCTTTTTCACTGTCGGTAAAGCAGTAGCTAGATTATTATCGCTTAAAGGACAGAGTTGTTATGAAATGATCAATAAACCAGACTGGTAGTAATTTGGTTTTTGGTTTCTACGTGTATTATTATGCATTATATATCACCTAATGTGCTGCCCAGGTGTCTGACAAATCAGTCTTGCGTACATCTGAATGAAGCTATGAGGGATATTTAAAGTGACCTAAGTCTGAATGAGACTGATGAAGCTGCAGTGTTACATATCCCACGTCTGAAAAGGATTATATTTTTGCCACTGGCTCTGGCACTGCAAACCGAGGACAGCTCCAAAAAGAAGGGTTAACAGAGCCTTTAGCCGAGCTCAGAAAAAAAAAAAAGTATAAAAGGAGCAGTAATTAATGTGTGTTTAGTGTTAAGTTCTCGCCGCAGACAATCTGGCTTTAGGTTTTTCTGGAACTAATCACGGTTGTCTAATGAGGCCGAAATGATGCAGTTTAATGCCAATTAGCTGTGACTTTAAAACCTTCACATGCTCTCTGTTTGCGAGGATGGAGTGCAGGCAGAAGCACCATCTCAGAGCTGCAGCAACTGATGTGAAACAAGCCTCTAACAAGCAGTGGGAGGCAGACGTAAACCCTCCACAGAGCGAAAAAGATTTACTGACTCCGGCGCGAGGGTCAGTTGCAAGACAAAGAAGCCCCTCGCAGTTTCTTCACTTATTGATGAGATTGATTTCTTGCGCTTCTCCTGGCAGCTGAGGTGTACGGGAGCTGATTAGAGCGCTGATTTACGGCTGAGGCTACGCCGACATTTGAGGAGAGATGCTCGCTGGGGGATGCCAAAGACAAACGGGAGGTAAAGCGGGACAGAGATGAAGGAGGACATAAGAGCATTAGGCTGCTCTTGTGCCGAAGCCCGGATTGAAGCTCATTGTTTGGGGCCAAAGCCGACCCAACACCTGCCAACTGCTTTCATCCCTCCCCTCCTGCAAGTCAGAATTTCAATATTAATAGAACATAAATCACAAACAGGTCCCGCAGGATGTAATACAAAGCAACAACACTAATGAGTGACTGATTAACAGCTGTTTCCTTCTTAACACCTGACATTCTGCTTTAAACTAGCTAATAGCTTTACTTCCACCCCTGTAGCTGGCGTGAAATTGGCACTTAGAGCGTCACGAGTCGTGGACATCTATTTAGGGTGTGACAATGAGTCAATCAGTTAGGAGCGCGCATGACTCGCTGCAGAAATTAATTAGCATTGTGTAATGAAATGTGGCTTTGGGGCCCTGCGGCACCAGGCTGTTTAAAGTCAGACATTTTAGAGGAGCGACCGTCAACTTCAGGATCCTCCGGTTTGTAGCAGCTTTTGCACACACACAACAAGGCTGCCAGGAAGAAGAGCACACGGAGGCCAAATGCCACTGCCAGCCGCTGTTGAATTTGTTTACCCCAGATAAGTAGAGACATCCTTGCCATCGCAGTGACTGAACGCTGAGAGGAAGGTTTTGGCTGAGTCTGTGTGGAGGAGGAGGAGGAGGAGGAGGAGGAGGAGGGATGTCTGAGCGTTCAGGACTCCTGTTGGCATCAGCGAGCGTGCACGTAGACACATGCACACATGCGATGCTCAGATAAACACTTAATATTCTCCTCACGGTTTTATTCGGGTTAAGCTGATGACATGAACTGCTTGTTAACATTAACGCTGATTTCTTTGCCCACCTGTGATGTCTGATCTGCAGACTGAACCTCCGTCTTTCACATAATTCTCATGTGTTACCTCTTTAACTATGTAATGAATTCAAAGGACCTGTTCTCATCGCTTAATTAAATGCATGACTGTGAAATTAAATATTTTATTTTGCTGATTTACAGTTGAAAACATTGTTAGGATGGGTTGCATTGAGATAATTTTTTTTTTTTTAAATTCAAATTTCTGCTTGAGGTAATTTAAAACTAAAATTTAAGTTGAGCTAACTTAATGAAACTGACTAGTCCCGTCTTCTTCCTGTGTAACACTGGAGCAACTCAACTTTTCTAATTTTGCCAACCGACAAAACGTTCTTCGTAATTATGGAAATTCAGTACGACCACACAAACAACAACGCAGAAAAACTCATTGGAACGACTTCATTTTTGTCAGCTTGCAGAGGAACTGCTAATTTCTCTAACTCCATGTAGTTTGTTGGTTGGACATAATTTCATTACTGATACAAACTGTTGTGTTCATACGTTATGTTGAGCCCAAACATAATATTTCAGAGTGTGAAGTGAGGCTGCACAAGACTTTGCTTTTCTGCAATTCTTACGAAAATTTAAAAAAAATAATAGTAATAATTATCAGATGACATGAATAACTCAATTAGTAGAGAATTATTAATGGATTTGTAGATAAGTGCATCTGCATAGAACATGTAAGATTATTTAAAAGAAGCTGAAAATGGACTTTTTACTATTTTAAAGTGTGAACCGATTGGAACCTTTCCTACTCTATGCTAAAATGATGCATTCTGAAGCCTTTCACTGTAGTCAAATCTGTGAAGAACTACTTTTGTAGCCTTGAAACTTTGACTTTTCCCTTTTTCTCTCTTTTAAGCAATACTCTCAGAGAGAAACAAAAAGATTCTTCCGAAGGTTTGGTTCTTCAAAGCGACGGCACCAACTGAAGAACTTCCTTTTTATCTGGTGATAATTCTTCACCTACTTTATGAGGTTCTTTAAAGTAATAAAGAGTCTTCAGTTTTGTCAGAGTTATGCGGTTTGGTGGCAGGTGGTAGCATCAAATTGCAGCTAATGTTTATTTTCATTATCGATAAAACATCAGAAAACAGTAAGAAATGTCCATCACAGGTTCCCAAATCCCAAGTTTGCATCTTGTAACATGTTGTTCTGTCTGAAGAGCGCAAAATATTAAATGCATCATAATTCAAGACCCCAAAATGCTGCAAACATTTTCTTTTAAAGATTAAAAAATACTTAAACATCTATCAAGTACTGTTATTGAAACAGAACCAGGTGGGTCCACAAAGAACTATCGTGTAAATAGCTCCTTTAAGAACCATTTATATGACTTTAAGAAGGGACGCCCGATATATCAGCGACCAGATCAGTATCAGCCGATATTAGTGTTTTTTTCGATATATCGGTATCGGTCCGATGATGTAATATCGGTAATCGGCGATATCAAAAATCTTAATATCGAATATTGGTATCGGCCAGAAATTTTAATATCATGCATCACTAGCTTTAAGGAACCATTTCTTAAGGTTCTTGAGGTCTTTTTGGACGTCCTTTAAAGAACTGTTTGAAGACCTTAACCTCGTGCTACAAGGTTTTTTGTGAAACTAAAAAAGTTTTTTCTGTAGCATCACTGCAAAGACGCATTTTGGTTCCAGTTAGCAACCTTTATTTTTCTCAGTGCAGTCTGTTCGTTGCCTTGAGGGTGTGAATTCACTCTGTTCAGGGTTAAACTTCTTGCTCAAGGATCCCTCCGGGTGTGGAACGCCGCAAAACATACAAATGTGTTCTCGGACGCCGACCCTGACCCTGGTTTCTTCTGACAATCCCGCAGAGGACATCATTCATGTTTATATGTTGCCACGGCTGGAACATGAGTGGCAGAGGACAAGGATCTCCCAGGCTATTACAGTTTCATATAATACGTCCGCGTTCGTGCACAGCATCCATCATCCACTTCCATGTGACGGACACGATAGCTGCACGGAGGAGCTGAGGGACGGATCCCCGACCGCGGGAGGGGCCAAGGTTTATCAGGCGACAATACCCGGAGACAGAGTTGAAACAGAGTTCAATTTTAATTCATGAAAATGCTTTGCAGAGAGTCGCTGCACAGTGAAAGTCGGGCGCTATAAAGAGCAGATTAATAGGTGAGAGTCAAGAGGTAAATGAGCAACGGTGGGCGGAAGTCATTTTAGTCACGCTGCCGGTGTAAGTTTGGGGCGAGAGTTTTTATATGAACATGAGAGAGACATTAAAGGAAATCATTTTACCATTAGACAGTCCATTTCTTGCATTCTGGTGAATGTTTATGCACTTTTAAGCATCACTTTATGGTAGAAATGTCTATTTATGTCAAGATTAGCACTAAATTCAGGCACCAGATGAATCCTGTACATCAACTTTGCATAAATATCATCCCTGCTGAGTCAACACACATATTTAACTTTTTTTGCATCTTTTTTTTTTTGGTGGGAAATTGCCTTTTTAAACATGCATGTGGCATATTTTCACATCAATTCATATATAAACCCCCAGACTTTAACAGCTAAGATGTGTTTCAGCAACACATTTCTGGTCATGTTTGAACCTTTCTGCAGATTCAAAACATGCTCAGGATGATTTTTATGTCACTGAAGCTAAAGGATGAAGCACAGTAGGGTCATAATTGATTCAAATATTCATCAAAAAGCCTCTGGAAGAACTAAATATGCTGCAAAGTTTAAATCTACACACAAGGTACGGCAGTCGAAATTGCAAGTTACTTGTTTTTGAGACTTTTGAAGAAAAAAAAGTCCAAATATTAGACCTCCTCTTCCCTTTAGCAGTGATGAAGAGAAAAGACCAGAGCTCGATGCATTGTTGCATCTATAAGTAATATTATAGGCTTTTCCTTTTTAAATAAAAGTTCTCTGTTTCTCTCATGTTCATAAAAATTCTAAATATTTCTGGGACATGTCATGTACTGTAACATCAAATAAATGTAAAATAATTAGATATTTTGTAGCAGATTTAAATAGATTATATACTGATAATACTGATATCTACACCTATGGACCCGGTCTGAAATATCTCTACAACTTTCTAGCTCTAAATTTCCTGCAGCTATTTATCCCCCCCCTCAGGAGGAATTATAATAACTTTGTTGATCACTTTGTACCTCCCACCATTATCTGGTTAAAATTCCAATCTGTATAATACTTTGGTTTATTACTACATAGGCGCAAAACTAATGACAATCCCATCAGGGGCACTTTGTGTTTAGTGCTAATTAACAGTTGTTAGCATTCTAATGCTCTAATCTAACAAATGGTAGCCATTAAGCTGCGACACATCAGCACGTTAGCACTTAGCACAGAATACAGAGTCCTCCAATTATAAGAATGGAATTTTGTGTTGGCTGAATCACTGATATCAACACAAACTGATTCTTTGTTAGAGCAAAATGTGCATCCGTGGAGAAATTTGTGAGCCTCGAAAGAAGTTATTTTGTGTTTAAGGGACAAAATGATTCAACTGAAGATAGTCAAATAAAAAAAAAAAAATGGAACCCCTGCAAATCAGCACAAACTTGTTCTGAGAGATCACGTTTATCCAACACTCTAAGAAGTAGGCCAAGGGACCCATTTTCACCACTTACTTTGATGCATGAGTGCAAGATGAAACAAAAAAAAAACTGTTTTAGATAAAGCTTTTAAGCTACAAACATTATTTCTGACCAGCTGGGTTGACATAATAATGTTGCATCAACTTAATAGTTTGCATCATTTAAACCCAAATTTCTGCATTAGTTGATTTCAAGCTAAATTTAAGTTGAGATAACTTAGAAATCAAATCATTTTTCTTCATCTGAGTTCAGGATTTCAAGACCTCTCCTCTATCTTTACATACTTGGACAATTTCAGACAGTTCAGGCTGGTAGTTAAATATAATTCTGATTGTGGAGGAAAAACTTCAACAGCTCAATACAGTTCATCATTAGAAGCTGTCATAACTAGAAATTTGTTTTAAAAAGATAAATACGATGAAACATTTTCATCCTGATGACAGAGCTCCCATCATCCACCATCATCTAAGCAACAAATGAGGAAACATCAGTGAATATCAGTTATAATAGAGCCAAAGGAGCACTGACCCGTACTAAGACTTTACCTACTTCATGCTGGTCTTTCCTTAAATGTGTCACCTGTCTATAAGTGCATCATTATCTCTTTAAGAAGAGACATAAAATTCTAATGATTTAATATTTAGTGCACCATAAAAACCTGCATAAAGCACAACCCTGTGTGACCTGTTCACATTCAAAAACACTGCTACATGCTGCTCTTCTCTCCCTCTGAGCTCTCAGGTGCTTCTGTTGGCAGCAACTGGAGGTTTAAGTCTGTTTAATGGAGGCTGAAGGAGGAATCCTCTCAGATGAAGCAGCTCTTCTGCAGCCTGACGGTTTTCTGTTGCTTTTTCTTTCTTTTTCTTTTTTGTTTCCTTTGAGGATCTGTGGCCGTCTAATCTTTGTGGTTTTTGTTTGTTGGGTTAGTTTGTGCACTTCTGCTGTTATTATAGGCCTGGAGGCTCCTAGCAGGGCAGCTCCTGACTTCCTCCATCCTTTTGGTCTTTTTTGGCCTCAAAATTCTTTATAGTTTTATAAAAGAATTTCCCATGATCCCAAAATCAAACAAACGTCACAACGGCTGCCATGGTGTCTGTAGGTGTTGTGCTTTTGTTCTCTGCGATCGAGCTCACCTGGTCTGCAACCGAGCCTCCACAACATTCTGTCCCTTTACAACTGAACTGCATTCTCAAATACGCTTTGAGAGAAACGTATATTCTGCCAGATTATGTTTGCTTATAACAGCTCTAATCAGCTCATCTTCGCCATGTATTTTGCTGCTTCACTGTCGCTCCTTTTCAGTCGACCAATCATCTATTAGACTTGTCACCATGGTAACCAAGAAAATGGAGGGAAAGTTTCAGATATGTTGTAAAAAGGTTGTTATTTTAATCCAAACTATGACATTTTCTAAAACCTAGCCACATAGTTTTGGTGCCAAACCTTAACCCCGGTCGCTGACCTGGAATATTTCACCAACCGTCCATCCTGACTCTGAATGTAGAGTTTGTCGCTCTCAGTATAATTTTACAGCCAAACATTACAAAGGATGAGTTAGT